>NC_054702.1:40254793-40554793 GCF_016097555.1 Gigantopelta aegis
TTTGTTGCAATTTTAAAGATGTTATCGACTAACTGAGACTTTTTAACGATTGTAATTACATATCAAATATATTTCTCTGCATAAAATATTAGTGGCTGTATGTTAAACGTGTTTCTGATCGTTCTAATATTTGTACTAGGTTAAATTTCATTTTATTTCCTAAACTATTATTTTTGTCGTACATACAAAATTATTTTAAGACAAAATCCAGTTTGGGCTTCTTACAAATATTAAGACGACCAGAAACAAATTGAATATACAGACACTGATATTCTAAACAAGAAAATATCTTTAATATGTAAGTTTAATCATAGAAATATTTTATTAGTCGGAAATATCTTACAATGCAGCAAACTCAGGAATGTCCCTTTAATGTCACGATTACATTAATTTCAGGATATACAATACATTACTAAACAAAACGACGTTTCAACAATTACAAACATTGGGACTATCATAGGAGGTTGTGTAGCTGGTAGAAAAAAAGTGGTGCACAAACTGAATGCATATATTTTCAGTCAATATTTTGTTGCTATCTAGTAGAACAACATCCGTATGACCACGTGCTGAGGTGTTAAATTAATATTATTATTCTTCTACTACTACTACTACTACTACTATTATTATTATTACTATTATTTTTCAGACACTACTACTATTATTATTATTATTACTATTATTTTTCAGACCAAAGCCGAAAGGTACTGGCCAAGAGCTAACAGCGTTAAACGGGGCGTCAGATTTACTATCCAGTGCGAAGATAGCATAGTTGAATACAGTTTATTTATTTATTTCCCCGCCCTAGACATATGGTAATGCTTGGGTTTTGGGGCCTGAGTTTATTATGTCGCATGGTATGTAAATTGTGCAATTGTAATATCAATACTTAATATTTGTAATATCAATTAAATGGAGCAAAGACCGATAGCGTGGAATAAAAACTAGACTAACAGAATTCAATTAACAATACAATTTTTTTTTAAAGATATATACCCCCTAACTAGAATGGAATACAACAGAACAGAATGGAATAGAATAGAATAGAATAGAATAAAATAGAATAGATGTTTAACGACACCCCAGCAGAACAGAACAGAATAAATGTTTATAATTCCAATCTCTAAAAATCCCTTTATTATAAACTCTTGGATTGGTCAAATTCGTATCACGTGACGATAAAAACTGGCATTCATAGCACCATGAATCTCAGTTTAGCACTATTTTTGGCTATATAGCCGGAACTACTTTATGAATTATGTCAACAAAGGAATCCCCGGGGAATTTCCTTGAGATTCTATCTTTAGACATCAAACAGTAATCGTCTGCTGTCAAACTTCTAAACATCTTCACATATAAATTATACCATACAAAATATGTCGCTTCAGACATTTTTATTAAAGGTTAAAAGTTATTGAAATTACTTACGTTATGTTTATAGGAATTCAAAATCCCACAGCTAAAAATCTATTTTGCCGATCCAAAAAAAGTATATAATTCCTATGGAATTTGGTATTTTACAAAAGCGATTTCAAAAACAAAATTCAGTCAGTTCATGCCAACCATCAGCAGTAACGCGCATTCAACGGCATTGTAGTATGACGTACACAACACATAGTTTCTAAGTTTGCGCGCCACTGCGATGCAATCTTTAAACGAGTCGGGTTTTGAAACTAGGCATATCATGTACATGTCGGGACACGGGAACGAAGCTTCAATTCGAAGCTACAACAGAGAATGTTCTACTTTCCAAAAACGAAACATGAGCATGGCACTGTTAAATCTCACGAATACTTGTGTCGCACCACTTGAAGTCACACATGCCAAAACCATCCTGTTGCCACTTCCACAATTACAAGGCCAGTAAACACAGAAACTCGCGACACACCTGTTTCATCCATTTCCCGAAACATTGAAACCACATTCTCCATGTCAAATCTATCAACACATGGAATTATCAACGTCGTAATTGGTAAATCTGGACAGTAATCAAAAAATGGCGCCCATCCACAGTTCGTAGTTAAAAATTCATACTCCAACCGCTTCACATATAAATTATAGCATACAAAATAGGTCGCTTCAGACATTTTTATTACAGGTTAAAAGTTATTAAAATTACTTACGTTATATGTTTCTAGTGAATTCAAAATGTTTTTAGTTGGTATTGATATTTAATGCAAAAAATTAATATGAATTGTATTAATGATTGTAACATTGTCATTCTCTCATTCGGCTATTGACGGGAAAAGCCGAACCACCATAGGGATTCCGCTAATGTTGAGTATGAATTTCGTGTTAATAAAATAGTAAATAGTTGGAAAATAGAGTTCACTTTTTATTTTAAAGAGCTTTACATTAATGACATGGTTATGTGTTTGGAATTATAAACATCAGTATATAAAAATTCAAAAGTTAATAAAAACACAGTGTAACGAACTGTGCAAAAAGTACAAAATAGATTCTGTCAGTAGTGGGTTTCCAATCCCTGACCTGAACGCATAAAAAGGTCAAATTGTATTGTTTCATAAGTGTTTATTAATTAACAATAATCTACACCTAGAACAATAGAGTTCGAATATGATCCTTGTGTCTACATTATCTCTGAACACTTATATGAATAATATATGTGCTTTTTTTTTTATCTGATTGTTATTATGACATATATATATATATATATAGTCAAACTTGTATTCGCGGTCACCTCTTTATGACGGCCACCTGTCTATAATGGCCACTTTGAGGTCCTCTCTGTATTTTGTACCCCTGTATGACGGCCACCTGATTACGCGACCAGCGGCCACAATTTTCGAGCCAAAAGGCAAAAATGAATCTCCTTTGGCGGCCACAACACTGCATCGGGAAAATGGCCGCAACAATTACAATGAGAAATTTCGAGCTTAAAGCAGGTTTTCAAAAGCAATGTCGGCAGTCATGTACACTTTTTAAGTATTGTTACTCTTGTGTCGGCCACTTTTGTGGTTGTTTCTTTAAAATATAACTACAAACGGTAGATGTTGTTCTTTGTCCAATGAATTATTCCAGGTTCGCTTTCAATAATCCTTTAATCTTCCGCCTGCTGAAGGCTACACAAGTGCTGACTGGCGACACTCAGTAGATCAGTGTATTGAGTAGCGCACGGTCGTTTTCGATAATTAATTGGTGTTTTATCTTTGAATTAAAATAATATATGCAAACTATCAGAAATCTTCATTATTCCCATGCAACAACGGTGTCCGTCAGGGTGAAAATTTATCACCAGTCCTATTTTCCTTATATCTAAATGACCTAGATTTTAAAAAATTAATCTAGGATGTAAAGGAGTTATCCCCATCAATGAAAACCAAGAAAACCCGCTCGACATCGCCATTCACTTACTTTGCTTACTTTATGCAGATGATACTGCTATACTATCTACCAATGCCGCCGATTTACAACACACACTAAACGTACTTCATCAGTACTGTAACAAATGGAAACTAAAGATAAATATCTCAAAACTAAACCGGCCTCGGTGGCGTCGTGGTTAGGCCATCGGTCTACAGGCTGGTAGGTACTGGGTTGAGATCCCAGTCAAGGTATGGGATTTCTAATCCAGATACCGACTCCAAACCCTGAGTGAGTGCTCCGCAAGACTCATTGGGTAGGTGTAAACCACTTGCACCGACCAGTGATCCATAAGTGGTTCAACAAAGGCCATGGTTTGTGCTATCCTGCCTGTGGGAAGCGCAAATAAAAGATCCCTTGCTGCTAATCGGAAAGAGTAGCCCATGTAGTGGCGACAGCGGGTTTCCTCTCAAAATCTGTGTGGTCCTTAACCATATGTCTGACGCCATATAACCGTAAATAAAATGTGTTGAGTGCGTCGTTAAATAAAACATTTCTTTCTTTCTTTCTTTCTCAAAACTAAAGTTTTAATTTTCAGTGGAAATGCCAGAGATTATAAATATACTTTCAAAATTGAAAAATATGTTCTTGAAAATGTTAAGGAATTTAAATACCTTGGGGTCACTTTTAGCAAATTAAATAATTTTAAAACGACTAAGGCAACTAAGACCAAGGCTATGTATTTTGTATTGGCGAAATCTAAAGACATTATTCTATCGATTGAGTGTAAACTTAAAATGTTTGAATCAGTGGTTCTCTCAATCTTGTTATACGGTTGCGACGTTTGGGGATATGGAAAAAACAACCGATATGTGATTCTGTTCAAATAAATTTCTTCCGACATATGTTGCCAACAAAAATTCACCCCATTATGAAAGTTCTTGCAAACAAAAAGAAGTTGTATTGTTGTTTTGAGGATTAACGTAAAGCATTTGATAGTGTAAATAGATACATCTTGTTGTACAAGCTAACACGTTCCGGTATTACTGGAAAACTGTATGTTATTATTAAATTAATGTATGAAAGTTTAAAAAGTATGTGTCAAGTTTCAGTCTAATTTTCAGACCTATTTGATTGAAATGTTGGGCTGATGCAAGGAGAAGCACTATCACCCTTTTTATTTTCAATGTACATAAATGATTTTGAGGGTGAGTTAATTATTTTGTGATAATTTACAAGATACGATGCTGATTTACGTTTTGATAGATGGTCGATGATTGCTACTCTTTATACATACTCTTGGGCTATTGTGTCAATGCTGACAAAACTAAAATTTGTTGTGTTTTACAAACGGTGAAAAATTATCTATATATAATAAATTTTATTGAAGTGGTACGATAAGTTGAACTCTTGGGTTAAAACACATACGGTAATTGAATCGCAAGGTGGTAAATGTATGTGGCATATTTTAGGATTGTGTAATGGGTTATCACTTAATAAGGAAACGAAGCTACATGTTTTTGATACCTATATTTGTAGTGTGTTGAATTATGGTTGTGAAGTATGGGGTTTTCACCCCGCTCATGATGCTGAAAACGTTCATATGGATTTCTGTAAAAGAATTGAATGTTAAACGATTCATAACAAATGTGGTAGTGCTAATAGAACTTGGAAGACTGCCTTTATATATTGTTCGAAAAATACGAATAGTTACGTACTGGTTGAAACAAATAACTGTATTTTGAAATCACTATATATTATGATGATATGCTACAATGTCAGAATAATTCTAATTGGCTTTACCATGTTAAACCATTACTTTTATCACTAGGTTTTGGAGATGTTTGGTATAATCAGCATGTCAATAGTACTGAGATATTTTTTTTAAATGTACAAATCTAACTGATAACTTTATTCAAGAGAGAGACACTATGCTAGAAAAGTCTCCTAAATGTAATGTATATATTCATTTAATACATACGTTTTGCCTGCAGTACTACCTTAGAATATCATTGCCAGATTGTTACACTACTCTTATAATAAACAAAATTTCGTGTTTCTTCTCACCAGTTGTTTGTTGAACAAGGTTTGAAAGGTCGCAACGGAAATGTCAGATGTGTGATCAGAATGATATAGAGGATGAATATCACTTTATTTTAAAATGCCCATTGTACGGTATATGCAATTACGTTCAATATATACTCTTCAAAAAAGTAGGGGAACTCTAATAAGAATTTACAATTTTGACCACAGACATCCTAGTAAAGAACGTTCAGGTCTGTTTATCAACACACCGAAACACATTCCATAGTTTACACATGCATCACGCAGTTGCCCCGTACACGTGCGTGGGGTGTCATTCTCGATTTTGAGAATTTCCAGGAAGGTCCATTAATCACTGTGGAAAATTATTTCTGTCAATATTTTTCATTCTCTTGATCATACAGTTGTTATTGTTTTGTTTTTAATCATTTTTATTGTTTGAATTTGCGATTTACTGATAAAAAACCCGTCAAATTTCAAATTTCACTTCTGACCCCAATCGTCCTTCCAAGGTCTTTGGTGGTCATAAAACCTACTGTAATACTGAACTACCAGTTGTAATGTTTTCCCAATTAATTCACTATTATCATATAACCATTCCCCACTGCTAATATACCTTACAATTTTGGCAACTGTAAATTCTTATTAGAGTTCCCCTACTATTTTGAAGAGTATATATTAAGAAATACTACTGCCGCAAACTATCTGTGTTTAAACTTGTACAATTATTGTCTGTTCAAAACAGAAAAGAATTATAAAATATTGGTATATATCTTTAAAATACATTATGTTTACGTTCTCAACATATTTTATTGTCCATCCTTCAATTATGCACCACTTGTCAAATGTTATTGATTTGTATCTAAAATGTATGCCTATGAGCCGGAAGACTTAAAGCTAATAAACTATACTGTACTATTTTAACGGAGAATTGGGGAAGGTACCCGTGGAATTAATATTCCCAGAAGAATGGTTTCTTACTGGGCACGCTTTAATTCAGGGGGGAAATCACAATTATCATTTCTTCTATACAGATTTATGTTGACAGATCATGTTACAAACAGAATTAATTATAACTGGCTCACTAGTATTAAAAATATTTTTGAGCATTTAGGAATATGAGCGATGTTTGGATATCACATATTTTTTTTTCGTTAACTTTTCTCTCACAACAAATTAAAATTAGGCAAAATCATCAATATTTACAAATATGGAACAATAGCATATCAATGTCAGCAAAAGGCAAAACCTATCAACTTTTTAAAGAAATTATTTTTTTTTTTTTTAAATATAATTCCCGAAAGGTTGTGGAGAATAATTATAAAATTTAGAACGTCAAATCACTATTTACCTGTCGAAACTGGAAGGTGGAATAACATTATTTGAAGACAGATTGTGTACTTTATGTGATGAAAGTGACATCGGTGATGAATTCAATTATTTATTTGTATGTACATTTTTTCATAATTCCCAAATAAAGTTTCTACATCCTTATTATTATACAAGACCAAACACCTAGAAATTCAAAGAACTAAATAGCAGTATTAAAATAAGTATATTAAAGAAGTTGTCGAAATTTATAAATGTAATTTGCCAGGTTTTCAAACGCCCTGGTAACTGAATAACTCATGTCACAATCAAAACTGTTTCCTAGCTATATTATTATTATTATTATTATTATTATTATTATTATTATTATTATTATTGTACCAGATACTGCCATACTACTACTACTACTACTATTATTATTATTATTACTACTACTACTACTACTACTACTACTACTACTACTACTACTACTACTACTACTACTACTGTTACAGTTCCTATCAATTAATATCACATACAAGTAAATACATGTATTATGTATTATTATATGTTATTATTTCATCCTCCTGTAAACCATCTTCAATCATGTCATGTTTATTCAATTTATTATCTATGTTCCCTTAACGCCGTTGTGGAACGGCTTGAGTGTAATAAAGTTCTGTTCTGTTCTATTACACCATGAGATGTAATCGGCGGTAATCATTAAACACAGTTGTTGAGAGAGTATTATTACCTAAAGACCGGCCTCGGTGGTGTCGTGGTTAAGGCTGGTAGGTACTGGGTTCGCAGCCAGGTACCGGCTCCCACCCAGAGCGAGTTTTAACGACTCAATGGGTAAGGTTTTAGGCCACTACACCCTCTTTTCTCTCACTAACCACTAACAACTAACTCACTGTCCTGGACAGACAGCCCAGATAGCCTAGGTGAGTGCCCAGGACAGCGTGCTTGAACCTTAATTGGATATAAGCACGGAAATAAGTTGAAATGAATGAATTACCTAAACCAACTGGAGTTGAACATGTCAACTCTTGAAGGTATTAAACAGTGTTGTAATTTATTTCTCACCTTAGGTATGCGCTACGGCAGCTTGTTCTGAATATGCATGTAAAACCCTATGACATGACATTTTCCACCTCGGTGATGTCGTGGTTAAGCTATCGGACATAAGGCTGGTAGGTACAGGGTTCGCAGCCTGGTACCGGCTTCCACCCAGAGCGAGTTTTAATGACTCAATGAGTAGGTCTAAGACCACTACACCCTCTTCTCTCTCACTAACCACTAACAACTAACTCACTTAATTGTCTGTTCAAGACAGTGGGTTAGTTGTTAGTTGGTTAGTGGTTAGTAAGTGAGAAGAGGGTATAGTGGCCTTATACCTACCCATTGAGCCCTTAAGAACTGAATAAAAGAATGATAAAAGAAAGCAATGAATGAATGAATGAATGAATGTTTAACGACACTTCAGCACGAAAAATACATCGGCTATTGGGTGTCAAACTATGGTAATGGGGAAAACAAAATGATGATCAACATCAATATAAAAATCCAACAGTTATAAAAGAAAACAAGTGTACAGTATATATGTATTTAAAAACAATTTTAATACATAATATCATTTTAAATGTTTGTTATTCAGCGCTCCCCTTTCATCAACCTGACTTGTAAAACAACATAAATGGCTTGATAGTATAATAAACTATTTAACTAAATAGTCTACTTAATCAAGGGTTTTACAGAATTACTTACAGTAATAAAGCAGGCGGCTGATAATGCCCATTGCGAGTGGAGGGGTATCCGTGCGGTTACCACACAATACCCTGTAATTTTAATAAAAGGGGAACGTCTTTTTAGTGTGTCTAGACACAGTGTCTGGGGACCGTCTAAATATACACCTGCCAATCAGGAACCACGGGTACAGGCCACGAAAAAAAAATACCAATTAACCAAGAAAACACTCTGATTATTATTTCAGTACATGGATTAATTTATGTAAAACCATAATACAGTTATTTCGACACTTTGACAATGGTGGTTTATTTTGCATTGAAAAATATATAATTGTTGCTGGCTTACTGGGATGGCTATTATTACAGAACATTGCGATGCATTCGCAAAAATTAGGTATGTTTTGTTTCTTCACTTCGAAGACTAATTCCTGATGTGACACGTTAGGTATTACGTAACCACCAGCTCGCCAGATGGCGTATTCACTAGGATGTTACAAAATGGCTGCACCCGTTATATATAATAGCCGTCACATTTAACCGTTTTATTAATAAACTATACGATTATACATGTTGATATTAAGCAATAATGTGCATTATATATCGTTGAATATGCATACCAGGCCAAATGCCTTAATTGTCCCTTCCTTTAAGAACTCGCTCTGGGTTGGAGACGGTGCCAGGCTGCGAACCCTGTACCTACCAGCCTGTAGTCCGATGGTTTAACCACTGCGTCACCGAGGCCGGTAATAATCATTGCAACACTGATTTATATATTTTTAATTAGTATTCTCCATACTTAAAAAGCATACTTGAAACTACTTCGGATCCGTTACAGCCATAATGAATGAATGAAAGAATGTTTATTTGCACCCCAGCACGAAAAATACTTCGCCTCATAGGCGTACGGGCTCCCATTTTTGTATTGGTGGGGGACAGGCTGGTTTTTGTCCGAATTAACCGAAAATGCCCGAATCTGGATAACATCATTTATTCATATTAGATTTACTACCGAGCGAATAACTACGCATTTTTACATGGATTACAACTAATTTTGAGGGTAGAATGATGTAAATACATGGTAAAAAGTTCTCAGGTTTAGCACATTTTGCCCGAATATCTGTATAATGTTTGCCCCAGTTTGAGGTTTTGCTCCAGGACTAGGAAGACAGTTGTCCCTGCTTCCTGTCTCGTACGGTTATGCTTCTGCTATCGATAAATTGATAAACAGCCATATTTCTGCAAGATTTTTATTTCAAGGTCATTAAGAGGTAATGAAAACAGAAGAGGTGACATATTTTCACCTTGTCTTACACCTGTATAGGTGTTTTTAACAGTCGGATATAATCTAATGTGTTATTTCTATAAATGGTGTAATACGTTTCTTTAAAATAGCAATAAACAGGACAACTAAGTAGTTATAGGTTTTTAGTTACATGTATGACTATCACAACCTTTTAAATAGAGAGGCCTAATAATAATAATCATTTACTTAAGAACCAGGAACGATACCATTAATAAAAACGGTATCAAAGGTTCCCATTATCACCGACTTCTGTATGTATGTACACAATTTTGTGTAACATGAATCGGTATATTTTTTTGTCATTTATTTTTAATAAAAACAATTTATTTCAATTGTATCAATTGTATTCTTTTGATATACGTCATTTATTTTTAATAAAAATAGTTAATTTCACTTGTGTTAATTATATTATTTTGTAAGGAAGAACCACCAAAACGAAATGGCGTAGGTGGTGTTTGTATCTTTCATTTTTTTTTTTTTTTACTGAATTGTGTTGTTGTTTGCACTTTGGTAATTCTACATGTACATAGAATGTCATTTCCTGTATTTAAAAAAAAAAAAGAGAGAAAAGAAAAAAAGAATGTCATTTCTTGTAAAAAAAAAAAGGAAAAGAAAAAAAGGTTGGGGTGCACTTCGAACTTTGACCCTGTGAGATGCTATTTGGTGGATTGCTACCTGTAGTTCCTTATTTTAGGTATTAATATGTCCACATCCATGTACGCATTTAGACGTCCCATTACTTACGGTAGCTGTAGAACACTGTAAAAGCTATCGGAAGTGACAGTTCTCCTATATGCTGTGCAAATAATAGATGATGATGAAGTACAGCACTGCTGTTGCTAATAGCAACTACATACAATGCACTGTATAATGATTAGTTATTCCAAATCGTCTAAACTTTATCATATCTTCTTTTTGATTCTGTTGTGCAGAGATATGACATTGAATAGCTAATGGGAGATTGAATATTTTCACATATACAGAGAATATCACATAACTTAACTTTTTATATTGCCTAGGTGTTTCACTGGAAAGTGGTGAGTAGATTAACATACATTAATAGGCCTATACATTTTCTGAGAAAAAGACTTTAGTCGGAAGTCCCTTTCAGCAGATATTGAAATAAAGACGTTGTAAGTACAATAACTGCCGAATTATAAATGTCACATATTTTAAGTCGGATGCTTCGATAATTTTCATACAAAGACTACTGATGATATTTGCCACATCCGCACTGGCCACTGACTAAGTGCATACCTAGTTTTTTTATATATCAGTAGTGAAGCACTGGATGGAACGGAGAATGTCAATTGGTCTACGTAAGATCTACTTAGTGCGATCGATCTTAGACGTCTCGCACCACAGGTAGACCCTCTGTCACCGAATGTTTCAAATTATTTATATTTGTACATATAAATTTAATACCTGGGTCATATTCGAACTTTTTAAAGTATTTATTATACAGAATGGGTAATATTTATTAAAAAATGGGCACCTATTTTTTTTATTACAAAATGGGTAGGTTTTTTTAATTTCAAAATGGGTACTTATTATAAAATGGGTCGTTTTTATATTACGAAATGGGTACATATTACAAAATGGGGCCCCATCAAGCGTTTCACTCTACCACTAATCTATATCCCGCCTGTCGCCGGTGATGGGCCATACATAATTACACAAACGCGCCATGCATTGTTGATCAGTTGGCTTCAGATTACAGTTATCTTCCCACTGAAGTTGACAGGGAGAGCATGTAGTTTGTAAACATGTGTAACTTGTTGACATTGAAGACTTGTTTGTGGTAATTCCGGACCATGCAAAAGTAGTGCTTTTTGTGTAAAATAGGTGTACTCCGGCCAGATTTAGAGGGTGTGTTTGTTTAAACCAATATCCTGGGAGAAAGAGCTGGACAACGGGGTTGTCTTGTTTTTTAGGGTATGTGTCGCCGAGGCAGGCAAAGGTACATACAAAAATCCACGGGCCTGCTGATATTAATAAAAATGTTATAGTCACTAAGGCTTTATAGAAACATATAGCGAAATTAATTGTGGTCTGTGGTCACCTTCAAAGGGCAATTTTAGACGCCTCGCAACATAGTTCTAGTATTCTGACTGGATCCCGTACATATACAACTTTAAGGTCAAGGTTTTAATACAAAGTGTCGATTTGCTGTCAACGTGACAGTCCTCATACAGACGGAGTTGCAACCATACAACCAATTTAAAAGTGCGTTACGTAACTGTTAAATACACCCACCCACCCAGCCCCTGTAACGCTACATAACGTTTGGACCTATACCCAGCCTTTCGAGCGTTACGTAATATTTGAATGGCCTCTTAACTGGTCTATCAAATGTTCGGTGCACCCTCCAACTTTGACTTAGCCGGATGTTATTTGGTTTAGAACTACCTATATTATTTAAAATGTTATGTTTTGGTGTATTACTGGTGACTAGATTAACGCATATTATTATCGTCAATTTCCGGGAGTGGCAGTCGTCCTACAGACAGAACATGCAGCATGGTAATGATTAGGAAGGATTAATTGTCTTGAAAGTGGCAGTCCTCCTACCGACATAGAACATGATAACGATTAAGAAGATGTAGTCATGTGAGTGGCAATCCTCCTACAAACACAGAACATGGTAACGATTAGGAAGGATTTATTGTCCTGTGAGTGGCAATCCGCCTACGATTAGGAATATGTAGTCTTGTAAGTGGCAAAATATATAGTCCTGTGAGTGGCAATCCTCTTACAAACATAGAATATGGCAACGATAAGGAAGATGTATCGTCTTCAGTTGTCAGTCCTCCTACAGACATCCAGCCAGTGCACCACGAATGGTACATCAATGGCCGTGGTATGTGCTATCCTCCCTCAATATCTGTGTGGTCCTTAACCATATGTCCGACGCCATATAACCGTAAATAAAATGTGCTGAGTGCGTCGTTAAATAAAACATCTCCTTCCTTCCTACAGACATAGAACTTTGTATGTAATTCACGACTTTCTCAACAAAAAAGTGCCTTTTGCAAATATATACTGAACAAAATAAGAAACTTCCGCTAACTTTGCTTGAACATAACTTGATGAAAACAAACCGGGGGAATAATTGTTATATATGCGTTTAAAGAGTGTTCCATGATGCATCGTTTGGTGCAAAAATCATGGCCATAGGTTAACAGAAACTGGGAGAAATTTTGACCAAGTGTGGTAGGGGTTAAAAAAAACTAAAAACACTTAATAACGGGTATGACCACCTCTTGAATTGACCACTGCAGTGCATCGCAGGCGCATAGAATTGACTAAAGTGCTGATTTCTGCCTGTGGAATATTGTTCCATTCCTGAATGAGCGCTTGACGAAGTTCGTTGACGTTAGCGGGTGGGTTGGGACGACGCCTCAATCGTCTGTCTAGACTATCCCAGACATGCTCGATGGAGTTGAGATCAGGACTTTTAGCGGGCCAGTCATCAATGAAATCAATGTTATTTGTCCTAAGAAAATTTAGTGTCTCTAGCTGTATGAGAGGTGGCATTATTATGCTGAAAAATCGAGATGCTGGCGTTGTTATGGAACAGAGGAATGACGTGATGAGCGAGAATGTCATCGCGGTAACGTTGAGCATTTAAATTGCCATCAATGACGACTAGTGGTGAACGATAACCATAGGCAATGGCTGCCCAGACCATGACAGAACCCCCACCCCCGAAACGATCTCGTTCAAGAACACAACAGTCAGCATAGCGTTCATTTCTCCTACGGTAGACGCACACCCTGCCATCACCACGTTGTAAAGAAAATCTGGATTCATCCGAAAAAAGAACGGTATTCCAGCGTCGCCGTATCCAACGAGTGTGTACACGTGCCCAATTAAGACGATTTAGACGATGACGCTGCGTTAAAACGCATCCGACGTAAGGACGTCGTGCATGTAAACCGTTCTCCCGCAGACGATTACGAACAGTTTGCCCACTGATTCGGTTATTATGAAGCCCAAGTGTGTTAGCAGCAGTAGCAGTGGCAGTTTGGAATCGATTGCGCAATTGCGTGTTCATGATATAGCGGTCTTGACCACGCGTTGTAACACGCGGACGTCCACGACGTGACAAGTCGTTGGTGCTTCCTGTCATTCGAAATCTTACGCGAAGATTTCGTATCGCTCGACTAGAACTCCCAACATGCCTTGCAACGTCTTCTGTCGACATGTCAGCATCAAGCATGCCAATCGCCCGTTCGCGTAAATTATTGGGTATTCTTAGCATACTAAAAATGCTACAATGTAAAAAACGTATTTTTTTAAACAAATTTTGAAGCGTTTTCGTTCACTTGACAACAATGTCAGTAAGACAAGTAAAACAAATTGACCGAATACTACACGGGACATGTCGAACCATGCATGCACGTGCAAATTGAATTTCACGTTGTCGACGATTAACAGTGAAAAAATAATCGATAAAATTCATGAATCCTGATAATACAGCTCAAGGCTAATACTACCTATATAATTTCATTACACAATGAATTCTTTAACACAACAAATACTATATGTACAAACTGGAAGTTTCGTTTTTTTGTTCAGTATATAATGTTTGATTGCCATATCGTCCAGATTAGTTATAGCACTCAATGGCATTACCATTTTTTATTTTTATTTTCAGTTAAAAGTTAAGTTTGTTTTGTTTAATGACACCACTAGATCACACTGATTTATAAATCATCGGCTGTTGGATGTCAAATAAAAAACATCCAAAATATCCATTGTAAACACGGTTTATTTGCTTGCATTTACCATAGTTTGACACCCAAAAGCCGATGTATTTATCGTGCTGGGGTGTTGTTAAACATTCATTCATTCATTTCTTCATTCATTCATTCATTCATTCATTCATCCATCCATCCATCCATCCACCTATCCATTCATCCATTCGTTCATTCGTTCATTTATTCATCATTCATTCATTGTAAACACGGTCGATTTTCTGGATACGTATTCAACTGGTTTTGTGGGGGTTTTTTCGTCGTTGGGCTTCACTGGATTTCAAGAAAGAGAAGAAACCGGTTTCGACGCTTAAGGGCAGGTTTCCACGCTCTGTACTCTTTCCCAACAAAGTCGTGCGCGGCTAGAGAACTACAGTCGGCAACATGTACTCGAATGGGACTCGAGAACGATGAAAAGAAAGAAATGTTTTATTTAACGACACACTCAACACATTTTATTTACGGTTATATGGCGTCGGACATATTGTTAAGGACCTCACAGATATTGAGTTAGGAAACCTGCTGTCTCGCCACTTCATGGGCTACTCTTTTCGATTAGCAGCAAGGGATCCTTTCTTCCTTCTTAAAACTAAACTAGAGCTCGTCACCGTCGCCGTTACTTCTCAGAGGTACATTTGGGTTTTTAAAATGTGAATAAAAATGCATTTCATTGTATTAGAAACTCTAGGATGAAAAAAAGTACTTCGGGTGTACGACATTGGATAATTCAAGCAATAAGTAATGTCTTATTTCAATTGTGAAGACCCAGAAAATATCTCCCCCATAGAGGTCGCGTTGTTATTACACACACTATAGTCTCGCTTTAAACAGCTGTTCGGTAGTGTGATTTGAAACCACTGGTCGTATAAAATTGATTTGTCCACCACTGTACGAACAGGAAAACTGGTCATATTTTTTCAGACGATGAGGCATTGCGCAAAGAATGTCTAGACTGCAAAAGAGATCTATTATATGACCAAAAAAAACAAAAAAAACAAACCCAAACAGTGTTTCGCTGGAAAAAGAGACGTTTGTATGTCATTGCCAAAAACCTATCCACTGTCGGTATGTGGATCTTTAAAAAATTAATTATATATATATATATATATATATATATATATATATATATATATATATATATATATATTATGTGAATAAAACCTAGTTGAAATATTATATTTTCGTCCTTTTGTGCATGCTATGTGGAAAATTTTTCATTTGTGTGTTTTGTTCACTGCTTTTTTTTTGTTTTTTTTTTACCCTTGCGCGTGCTGTAACCTCACCGTGGTGCAGGGGTGTAACATTCTCTTTGAGAATGGCCAATACAGCGCAAATCCCGTTTTCTTCGAGATACAATTAAAATTTTGAATAAAAGTCAGTATCTATCTGTGATAGGCTATTTGTGTTTTTGCACGGTTCTTTACACTGTGTTTTTGTTTAAATCTTGAATTTTTATATTGATGTTGATCATCACTTTATTTGTTTGCATTATCATAGTTTGACACCCAATAGCCGATGTATTTTTCGTTCTGGGGTGTCGTTAAGCATTCATTCATTCATTCACTGCTTTTTGGTGAGGGGGATGGTTTTGGTGGGTTCGTCCTACCCCCCATGACATTGATCATTTTTGTTGTTGATTATTTATTTATTTATTTATTTATTTTATTTATTTATTTTTAATCAATAATTTCACAAAACTGAAAAAAAAAGTGTTTTAGAAAGCATACACTTTTTTAATTATGTACAGGGCCAGCGGAGTTTATATGAAAGTGAGGATGGGGGTGGGGTACTAGTAGTGTACTGTTACTTCTCCGACATTTTAAGAATTATGTAAAACAAAACAAAAGTATTTCATGCTTTTACAAAAACCAGAATGATCAGAAACATATCGGATATACAAAAATGGATATTCTAAACAGTAAAATGTTAGTAACTTCTAATTTAAATTATTAGAAACGGCTCTAAAGCCACAGTCAAATATACACGATTTCTGCCCCGAATGGCCACGAATAGCCCCGATCCTATCCTGCCACGGTTGCACCCAAAATCCGCATGAATCGGCTTCAATCACGACCTCTCTACGACTGCTGTAAGTTAATACCGAGATTGCACTACGTTCTTGAAGCCGATTCATTACGAATTGCTACGCATATCGAAGAATAACCCCGATTTTTCAAGTCGTTGCCAATCAGGACAAAAATCGTGTATATGTGGCTTTAAGAGAGCTATGTGAACGCCGGCCTCGGTGGTGTTGTGGTTAAGCCATCGGTTTTAAGGCTGGTAGGTACTGGGTTCCAATCATGGTACTGACTCCCACTGAACTGGACTGAACTGAACCTTTATTTCTCTCAGGCTGTAATCCACTAATCCACGGCATATAATATATAATGCACGTACAACAATTCATACATTTTAACAAGATGACAGTGTACTATTCACATAATTGTGCATAAATAAAACAAACATAGGAATATAATTATAAATAAATGGATTGGGTTTGCATACAAAATAACAATACAATAAAGCTATGAGCCGGAGGGCTTGAAAATATTCATAATATGTTTACAAAATATCGCAAGTTTTCGAAGGACACAAGTTTTTTTTACAATTAAATAATTCGTGAAATTTATATGTATTTGGGTTGGATCAATGTTATTATTGTTGTATAAAACACACAATCTATCATGTAATGGTTTACGTATCCATCTACTTGTCTCGAGCGAGTTTAACGACTCTATGGGTAGGTTTAAGACCACTGCAGTGACTTCCCTCTCATTAAAGGGACAAATCCTGAGTTTGCTGCATTGTAAGATGTTTCTGACTAATAAAATATGTCTACGATTAAACTTACATATTAAATATATTTTATGGTTTAGAATATCAGTGTCTGTATATTCAATGTGTTTCTGGTCGTCTTAATATTTGTAAAAAGCCCAAACTGGATTTTGTCTTCAATTAATTTCGTACGTACGAAAAAAAAAATTTTTAGGAAATAAAATGAAATTTAACCTAGTGTAAATATTAGATCGATCAAAACACGTTTAATATACAGCCACTAATCTTTTATTCAAAAAAATATATTTGATATGTAATTACAATCGTTAAAAAGTCTTTGTTAGTCGATAACATCTTTAAAAATTGCAGTAAACTCAGGAATGTCCCTTTAACCTCTTATATTACCACTAACCACTAACCCATTGTCTTGGACAGACAGCCCCGGTAGGACGAAGTGTGTGCCCAGGAGAGCTTGAACCTTAATTGTATAGAAGCACAGAAATAGCTATAAATGAATGACAGTTTGTTTTTGTTTAAGGACATCACTACAGCACACTGATTAATCATCGGCTATTTGATGACAAATATTTTGTAATTCTGACATATAGTCTTAGAAAGGAAACCCGCTACATTGTTCCATTAAGTAGCAAGGGATCTTTTATATGCACCATCCCACAGACAGGATAACACATACCACGGCATTTGGTATACCAGTCGTCAGTCACTGGCTAGAACGAGAAATAGCCCAATGGACCCACAGACGGGGGTCGAACCGAAACCACCGTGCATCAAGCGAGCGCTTGACCACTGGGCTATGTCCCGCCCCATTTCGTGAATTAGGGCCTCAGATCAATTCGCCTATACCAATTCGCCCCACAAAACTACCTACTCGCCCCAGGGTTTCGTTAACTCTCCCTAATTTACAGAGATTATTATACGAGCTTGTGTGTCGTACTGGTTTTACGAAACGAGTGTCAGGATTTTTGTATTGTCGGGCGAGACCGAGTGTAATACATGAATCCTGACACGAGTTTCGTAAAATCAATACGTCTCACACGCGAGTGTAATAATTTCTTTATTATCCATATTATGTTTTTGTTTTCTTTATGAATAACAAGAACCAACTCAAAATGTGTCAGCCACAACTAGAAAGCGACGACGAAATAACATCATATTTCAAATGCACCGTCTGAGCTAGGACTGGAGAAGCAACGTCATTTTATGACGTCGTTTCCCAAAATTACGTCATTGCACTTCTTATTACACGTGTGCTTCGTATGATTATTATTAACTCGGTTATGTTGAACCATATGGATAATAAATTATTGGAATGAATGCAATCTAATTAAAATTAGCTCCACTATTACATGTGGATCTAAAGACAGCCAGTTGGAGCTCATGTCCACCAATCAAAACCTTACTTGCAGAATCCTGCCAGTGATTTAAAACTAACAACACTGCGTAGTCCCCAATGTCCAGGTAACATTTCATCTGTAAATAATAATTTAAATATTGACCAATCACACTTCGCCTTTTATAACGTTATTTGGGAGCATACAAATTCTAAAAATATCGGGCGAGTCTATTTTAGTGGCCGCAGTACAGCGAACCGTACCAATACGTACGGGGTGGGTTATCAGTCTTCAATTTTACATTAAAAATTATTTATTTATTTATAAAATTTAAAAAAACTAAATCAGTCTTCAGTTTTACATTACAAATTATTTATTTTATAAAATAAAACATGTTTTAAAGCATTCGTAATTCACACGAAACATGTCGTATACCCTCAGGATAATTTGGAATGTTTTCAAATTATTTTTAAATCACTGGCAGGATTCTGCAAGTAAGGTTTTGATTGGTGGACATGAGCTCCAACTGGCTGTTTTTAGATCCACATGTAATAGTGGAGCTAATTTTAATTAGATTGGAATGAATAAATGAATGTTTAACGACACCCCAGAACGAAAAATACATCGGCTATTGGGTGTCAAACTATGGTAATGCAAACAAATAAGTTGATGATCAACATCAATATAAAAATTCAAGATTTAAATAAAAACAGTGTAAAGAACTGTTCAAAAATACAAATATCACAATTGGCCATTCTCAAAGAGAATGTTACACCCCTGCACCACGGTGAGGTTACAGCACGCGCAGGGGATATACATTATTGTATTCAATCGCGATTAACACCTGTGGACCGCATAATAAGTTTCAAGTTAGTTCAGCATCTTAATTACTTAGAGGACGGGACGTAGCTCAGAGGTACGGCTCTCGCCCGATGCGCGATCAATCTAGGATCGATTCCCGTCGGTGGGCCCATTGGGCTATTTCTCGTCCAAGCCAGTGCACCATGACTGGTATATCAAAGGCCGTGGCATGTGCTATCCTGTTTGTCGAATGGTGCATATAAAAGATCCCTTGCTACATTAGGAAAAATGTAACGTGTTTCCTCTGATGACTACGTGTCACAATGACAAAATGTTTGACATCATATAGCCGATGATTAATTAATGTGTGTGTCATTAAACAAAACAAACAAACTTAATAACTTACTTTAAAAAAATATCTATCGTCCATAGGATGTCCATGAAAGATTACTGGTTGGAATGATGAACGTATTTACCAAGGTAAATATATAAATAAAACTTAAATCATTTACTTGATATATATATATATATATATATATATATATATATGTGTGTGTGTGTGTGTGTGTGTGTGTGTGTGTGTGTGTGTGTGTGTGTGTGTGTGTGTGTGTGTGTGTGTTTTACATTAAATCAATGGAGCTAGAAGAGAAGTTTTGTTTTGTCATCACTCCAACCATATGTGCGAAGAGGGGGCGTTGTACTGTCTTTACATAAACAGTTTATAGTTATGATTCTCCTCTGAACTTATCTTAACACTCGGGAACAACAGCCCACAAGCAAAAAAAAAAAAAAAAATAGCGACTCGGTTCAGCAACTGAACACAATGTCATATTTGTAAAACAACATAACAACACTGTTTACGAAGAGCCATGACGTCTCCTGGACCATGGCTGAGTTATGCAGCCATATTTCATACTTGTCCTTGGCGAGTATACCCGTTTAAATAAGGAGGGAGTGGGGTAACTGTGTCATATTATAAGTATCTTGGTATAACATTCTCTTCTCGTTTGAAATGGTCTAAGGCTTGCGAGACTTTTATCTATTCAAGCGAGAAAAGCCTGTTTTCCTTCTTGTTTTTTTACTTTATTTAAGAGGTAAAGAGATACCCTACATTATCATATAGTATTATCCAGAATATATTTGACACTAAAATAGCTCCTATTGTACTACATGTATATGGCTCTGAAATATTGGGATTTACTATCGAGAATCTTTTGAAAAAGTACAAAGTAATTTTTTTTAAAAGGTTTCAAAGGTCATCAAATGCTGTACTTGGGGAAATGGGTAGAGATCATGTGTGTGTGAAATACTTTAGCCGTTGTATAAAATATTGGTATAAATTGTTATATATGGATTCATCCAGATATCCCAAAGCTTGTTATGATATGTTGAAATGTCATGATGAAACTGGTACAATTAATTGGGTATCACATGTAAGAACATTGTTGTTTCAAACAGGGTTTTCTTATGTTTTGGATTGCTCAAGAATGTGGCAGTGTCATGTTATTTATGTCTAGCTTTGTACAGAGATGTAAAGATATTCATTTTCAACACTGGCATGACAAAATTAATTCTTCTAATGTTTTATTAGACACACTGAACACATTTTATTTACGGTTATATGGCGTCAGACATAGAGGATAATAAACGAGTTACCAGTTATTATCAAATTTATGTCCCGAGTGAAATAATTTTCAGTTGTCACGAGCTTTAGCGAGTGACAAATTAAAATTATTTCATGAGGGACATAAATTTGATAATAACTGGTGCCGAGTTTGTTATTCTATTTATTACCGGAGCTATTTTTTCTCTAAAGGCCTTTATTTTCGACACACACATGCACATACATGTACATAGAAACGATATACGCCACTTTACGCACTGTTCTGGGTATTTCTATAACTTTGTAATTTAATCACATTCATAGATAATTTTCAAAAACAAAAGTTCTATTTATTCTGGTACAAAATCTATAATGAATTGCATTAAAATGACATTTTGTTATAAATTTAACACCAAAATCAGACAGCTGTAAATGCAAACTCTTTAAACTACATGACGTCATTGTGTGCGTTTGCCAAATCGTGATGACGTCATGTTTAGTACCGACAAGGTCATTGGTTTGTAAGCGTCAAATTATCCAATAGTAATTTTCTTTAGACCAATGCATGATAATTTCTCAGTGAGAAATTATGATTTTTATTTTCCCCGTTATGAGTGCATGCTGGGGTAATAAATATGGTTAAGGACCACACAGATCTTGAGAGGAAACCCGCTGTCGCCACTACATGGGCTACTCTTTCCGATTAGCAGCAAGGGATCTTTTATTTGCGCTTCCCACAGGCAGGATAGCACAAACCATGGTCTCTGTTGAACCAGTTATGGATCACTGGTCGGTGCAAGTGGTTTACACCTACCCACTGAGCCTTGCGGAGCACTCACTCAGGGTTTGGAGTCGGTATCTGGATTAAAAATCCCATGCCTCGACTGGGATCCGAACCCAGTACCTACCAGCCTGTAGACCGATGGCCTAACCACGACGCCGGTTCAATAACTGAATAAATATCTTGTCTTGAGTGGGGTAATAACATTTGATAGCCTGTACTATATATAAAATGTGGGGTTACCGTACTAGAAATTTTCCATATTTTATACGCTAACCCCTCTGTCCATCACCCCCTATATAGTAATTGTTCAGGGTCCCCCGGGTACAGGGAATATGGATATTTCAGTATTTTGTTTGGAATGTGTCATTTATAGCATTTTCAGGGTCGCTGAGCACGATGTTGTCGTGAAAAAATTGTTTTGTGAAATCCAATATAGCAGACATCCAAGATGGCGGCACAAAGTTCAATATGGCTAACACAAGTAATCGCGTGTGAAATGACATGTAGTTTGTAATATATCATTTTTATGGCTGCCCAGTACCACAAATAACTGAAGACCGATGCGAGATCCGGCATTATATAATTTTTTGGGAGGAGATCAAGATGAAGAAAACATATTTTAAGGCTTTCAAAAAGAGCTATTTGCTTAGTGACGTTTTCACGTTTTCACGTTTTCACGTTGTTGTTTTTTTCGGGTTTTTGTTTTTTTTTTTTGGGGGGGGGGGGGGGGGGTTTTTTTGGTTTTTTTTTGTAAAAATGATGATAACTTATTTAAACTAATTACTATTCTAAAATTCTGACCATATCCAATTTATCCAACACCCCTCCACCCCACCCCCTGTCCCAGACCCAGTCACTGGCGAAGTCAGACATTGTGCCCGGGAGAGATGCTTGAATCGTAATTGGACATAGGCACGTTAATATGTTATCCATATATATATATATATATATATATATATATATATATATATATATATATATATATATATATACTCTTCAAAAAAAGAAACGCAAAAGGGTACAAATGGGTTATAACTCCGATTTATATGTTTCTACCGGTTCATGCTTTGTGAATATAAGGTCATTGCATGTCCCAAACACATTCCCACGGTTACATTCGATAAAACGCAGCTACTGTACAATAAAGTTCCAAAATGTGAATATTCGCAAAAACGCAGCCACGTGCAAACCATGTCACCACTGCACATGCGTTGTCTGCACGTGCAACATGAACACCGACAGTATAAAAGTGCAGGGTGTTCGCTTGCCTGGCCTCTGTATCTGGCCGACGTTACAATCCAGGACATGCCACGTCTCAGTGAACCGCAGAGAAACAATGCCATCGGCCGACTAGACGCAGGCGAATCCAGAACGGCCGTTGCCAGGGCATTCCATGTGTCCCCAAGCACCATCTCCAGACTGTGGGACCGTTACCAGCAACATGGATCAACACGTGACCTCCCTAGATCCGGTCGACCACGGGTCACTACCCCCGGGCAGGACCGCTACATCCGGGTACGCCACCTTCGGGAACGATTGACTACTGCCACCTCCACAGCCGCAGCAATACCAGGTTTGCGCAGGATATCCGACCAGACCGTACGGAACCGCCTACGTGAGGTAGGAATTCGTGCCAGACGTCCAGTTCGAGGTGTCATCTTAACACCACAACACCGTCGACTCCGACTGCAGTGGTGCCAGATTCATCGACAATGGCCTCAACTGCGATGGAGACAGGTGTGGTTCAGTGACGAGTCCCGATTTCTGCTCCGACGTCATGATGGAAGATGTCGCGTGTATAGGCGTCGTGGTGAACGTTATGCGGCAAACTGCGTGCAGGAAGTGGACAGATTCGGCGGGGGTAGTGTCATGGTGTGGGCAGCCATCTCACACACTGGCAGAACTGACCTGGTCCACGTGCAGGGCAACCTGAATGCACAGGGCTACATTGACCAGATCCTCCGGCCACACATCGTTCCAGTTATGGCCAACGCCAACGCAGTGTTCCAACATGACAACGCCAGGCCTCACACAGCACGTCTCACAACGGCTTTCCTACAGAACAACAACATTAATGTCCTTCCTTGGCCATCGATATCACCGGATTTGAACCCAATTGAGCATCTATGGGACGAGTTGGACCGACGCCTCCGACAGCGACAACCACAGCCCCAGACCCTGCCCGAGCTGGCAGCAGCCTTGCAGGCCGAGTGGGCCACCATCCCCCGGGACGTCATCCGTACTCTGGTTGCTTCAATGGGTAGGCGGTGCCAGGCAGTTGTCACAATGGACTAGAGTGAATTGTGAACAATCCTGCAACATTTGGTAATTATCGGACTCACCATTCAATAATTAAATCAATTCTCCAAATGTTACGACAATGTGGTTTTGCGTTTCTTCTTTTGAAGAGTATATATATATATATTATATATAGATTTAATTCAAATATATATATATATATTATTATATATATATATACTGACACACAATGAAAACGCAAAAAGATATTTTTCAATTTTGTTGTGATTAAAGAAAAATATAGTTATTGGACTTAAAATAACAATTTATATTGATTGGTATTTTTGTCTGGGTTTTAATCCTGGTTTTGTTCCGTTACACATACATAGAGAAACACACAAAATGGTGTGAAATTCACTACGCTCAATCATGCTGCATGCAATGCACGTGAAATGCCAGTATGGACACTAAAAGTTAACGGTGTCCTATTCCTCGTCACATTAAGAATGCCACGGCTCAGAGAAAAACAAGGGAACGAGCGTTGGGCATGGTTCAAGAGGGGACTTCGCAAAGCCAAAGTTGCTAGACCTTCAGAGTCCATCCATCAACTATTGGACGACTTTTGATATCATCAACAGACTGGGAGTCTTGATCGACCTCGACCTGGTCAACGTCCCGGAACGCCAAGAGCAGATTCGACGACACCAACCGGTTCAGAACCGACGATGACAACCAAGCAACACTATAGGACGTCATGGAAGGCCTATCCATCCGATCATCCGTCGACTCAGAACGGCTGGACTCGCGCATCAGGATGACACCGAACACTGCTTACTACAGTATGCTCTCCAGAATGGTATCATCCCCCTTCCTCATTGTTATTTTAATTCAAATAAATATATTTTTCATTAATCATCACAAAATATTGCATGTTTTGCGTTTTTTATTTATATATATATATATATATATATATATAATATATATATATTGTTTACCGACACCACAAGAGCTTAATGGTTTGTCCTGCACCATCCAGACAGGATCACATAGCACTTTGATGTACCAGTCTTGCCTGGAACGAGAAATAGCCCAATCGACGGGGGTTGACCGACCGACCGCGCATCAGGAGAACACTTTACCGTACGCCCCGTCTAGGATCAGTCGCATGTCACGTACGCGGCTGAATGGGTCCTGAGACTCACAGACTTACTGTTTTGCCTTGTTCCAGGTTGCACTGTCGGTCTAGGATCAATCCACGTCGGTGGGTCCATTTGGGCTATTTCTCGATCCAGCCAGTGCACCACGACTGATATATCAAAGGTCGTGGTATGTGCTTCCCTTTCTGTGGGATGGTGCATATAAAAGATAATAGATTCTTTAATTTATTACTATTGGAACAATGTAGCGGGTTTCCTATCTAAGACTATATGTAAAAAAAAACAAAAAAAACCTAAAACATATGTTTGACATTCAGTAACCGATGATTAATAAATCAATGTGCTCTAGTGGTGTCGTAAACAAGCTTTATAAGTCTGGTGATGCAGTCAAGTGCTTGTTCAGTTTGTAAACATCAAACTAACAAGCAGACAATTTTTGAAGATTATAATAAAGATGGACCAAATGTTCCTAGAAAAAAGGTTAGTTTGTTTTGTTTAACACCACTAGAACACATTGATGTAGTAATCATCGGCTATTGGATGTTAAACATTTTGTAATTTTGACATATATTCTTAGAGAGGAAACCCGCTTCATTTTTCGATTAGTAGCATGGGATCTTTCATGTGCACCATCCAACAGACAGGATAGCACATAGCACGGCCTTTGATATACCAGACGTGGTGCACTGGTTGGAACGAGAAAATGTACCTAGAAGTGCGTAATGTCAGAAAATTCACGCCTTCAGTCCCTAACAAAGGTGACAATTTTGTAACGAAAGACAATAGAAAACTGCCTGTGGTCGCATACTCTGCTAATCTCAAAATGTACCGTTATAATGTCAGTTTCAAAACTGATGTCAGTCTAAATTTGTTACATGAAGTGTCGACCACTTTACTAGGGTTAACATTGTTGTAGATTACCGGCCTCGGTGGTGTCGTGGTTAAGCCATCGGTACGTACAGGGTTCGCGAGTTTTAACGACTCATTGGGTAGGTGTAAGACCACTACACCCTCTTCTATCTCACTAACCACTAACCACTAACAACTAACCTACTGTCCTAGGAACACAGCCCTAATAGCTGAGGTGTGTGCCCAGGATACCGTGCTTGAACCTTAATTGGATATAACAGGGCCGTAGCTAGGATTTTTTGTTGGGGGGGGGGGGGGGGACTGAGTAGTTAATAGTCTAAAATTCTTTAAACAGTTAAGAAGAGAATTGTCTTTAAGTTTTTATAATGCTTTCCGGGTTTTTTTTCGGGGGGGGGCAACTGTCCCCCTTGCCCCCCCCCCCCCCCCCTGCTAGCTACGGCCCTGTATAAGCACAAAAATAAGTTGAAATGAAATGAAATGAAATGCTGTAGATTTGCTGTACTGGGGTCCGATCCATGAATCGATCTTAGCCCAAAGATCACATTAAGTAGCTACTTTATGCACACATAATAAGGTGATCTTATCGCCAAGAAGGCGGGGGGGGGGGGGGGGGGGGGGGGGGGGGGGGTAAGGAGGCGGCGGAACTCAGTCCAGTGGTAAAGCGCTCGCCTGATGCGTGGTCGGTTTGGGATCGATCCCCACCGGTGGGGATACTGCCCATTGCCCATCTTATCTTATCTTATCTTATCTTACAGTGGCGTAGGAAGGTGCCAAAAAGTGGGAGGGCACACTTTTATATTTACACACTTTTACACTATTATAAAGCAAATATAAAACAAAATATCTCAAAAGAGGGGAGCACATGATCCCCCCCCCCCTTGTCCCTACCCACCCCCGCTTCCTACGCCAGTGTCTTATCTGATCTTACCTTACAGTATTCAGAAGTACACTAACGTATTATCTATATGGCAATCTTCCACAGAAAAAACAAAAAACAAACCTTACTAAATTGCAAACAGGTTCCCCCACTAAAACCCAATAACTGCATTATATTCCTGTGCTAAAGTGTTAACACTGGAGTTTACGGGGACTTCGAACTTCAATACCCTCTAGTGCAGTTCCTACGATTAAATTAAACAATACAATACAATAAACTGAGCTGAATTGAACTGAATTGCATTAACATAGTGAAAATGTCTTGTACAGTTGGCATTAGTTTAGCCGAAGGTGGGGGAGGGTACATGGGTTTCCTCAGCCACATCACCCTTACCCCCCAGCTCCGACTTCAACGGTCCTGATAAACAAAACAAACAAACATAGAACACTTACCTTTATTCCTGTAATATCTATCCACTCAGCACTTGTAGAAAACATTGCAACAAACAGCACAGTAGTTAGCTGTCGTCATTAGATCCAGTAGTATTAGATCCATGCACAGATATTTTACATTCATACACATTTAAAATAAATATGATTATAAATGTCAAAAAGCGATTCTGTTCGCACATTTCTACATACATAAGAATGTACGTAGTATCGCTTTGGCATCAATAAACATATTAAAAGCATTGTTGACGTCACGCCAAAGCATTGTTGACGTCACATTAAAAGAATGCTGACATTTTTACAGTAACGTTTCGGTCCATCTTCGTTACTTTACGGAAAATGTGAATATACCATTGAAATGCGCACCCCAGCACCCTTCTCATGTAGAATCATAGAAATTGGGGGAGTAGGGTGTGGTATGTGCCCCCCTCCCCTCCCCCTCAACTCAAAGACAAAAATATACGTTTTATTGACCTACTCTATATAAATAAAAAGAAAAATCCGGCTTGTGCCCCCCCCCTTCCAAAAATATTTACTTCCTCCACAGAATGTACCCCCCCCCCCAACTCCAGATGTCGTCCCTATGGGTTTGCCTTGATCCGCACCTGACAGGGAATAAAGATAACGCAGGACTATGTACAGTAACAATTCATTGTCTGTCACCAGCAGGTTTCATGAAGGAAAGAAATGTTTTATTTAACGACGCACTCAACACATTTCATTTACGGATATATGGCATCAGACATATGGTTAATGACCACACATATATTGTGAGAGGAAACCCGCTGTCGCCACTTCATGGGCTACTCTTTTCGATTAGCAGCAAGGGATATTTTATTTTCACCATCCCATAGACAGGAAAGCACATAACACGGCCTTTGATGTACCAGTCGTGGTGCACTGGCTGGAGCGAGGGCAGAGTTGATGATACAAAACATATAAAGCGCATCAAAATATCCATGCATTGTGCAGTTTTCATGTCAAATACAAAATGTATCGTCACATGTTAACCTGTCGGTGGATTTTTCAATAATATAATAGGGTGTTTTTTTAAATGGTAGTGCATGACATTATTTGGATGAGAGTAGATTTAGCGTAATTTTAATGGGATTCCTAATGTAGGTGCTTGCACAATTTGCTGGTGTCTAGACTAAGCAGACTTGTAACCTTTAATGATATCCAAATGAAGGGCAATGTGACCCCTGTCACATCACACACACGCGCGCGCGCGCGCGCGCTCGCTCGCCCGCATACACCTATACCCAAGCACACGCGCGCACATACAAACACAAACACGTATACATACGCATGCGCGCACACACACACTCACCTTTCTTTTTATGTTTGGAGTAATTCATGATTCTATCAGTTCATTACTGAATACATTATTATGGTACTGGGAAGCCAATCAGTATAGAAAAAAAATTGTATCTAGGGACCATGAAAAAATAGTTTTTAAAAATATATTGCCGATATGTTGTCTCAAATATGCTTATTTGTCACTGACACATTATATTTTATGCTGCCATCTCGAATTTCTACCATATTGATGTTCCCAAGTGGATTTCCACCACAAAAACGTGCTCAGCGACCCCGACAACTCTATAAATTACATATTACACGGGGTTCCCTCCCTTTCTGCCTACAACTCACTTTGCCTACACCCATTTTGCCTACAACCCGGTATGCCTACACTCAGTTTGCCTACAGTATGAAAAATTACATCCCCAGTTAATAGTGGGACAATCCCTATTATTTTGTGTCTCAAACCAATATAAAGACATTGTATTATATAAACAATTAAGAGTATAATTAACAGAATTAATGAAATTAGGGCTTAATTGCGAAAGGTGATTTCATGCTCTTTATGGTTAAATGGCCTCCATGATTCTTTGATATAGGATTAAAGGTCATTTTAATAGTTTAATTGTTTCTGTTGTGTAATATTAATCGTTTTAATAATAAAATATGTGTTTGTCATATTATTTTGTCATGTTATTTTTATACATAGAAACCATACATGGAATGTTCCACTTTTAACTGGGGATGGCATATTTTCATACTGAGTGTAGGCAAACTGGGTTGTAGGTAAACTGAGTGTAGGCAAACTGGGTTGTAGGTAAACTGAGTGTAGGCAAAATGGGAGGACACCTTACACGGCACATTCTAAGCAAAACAGTAAAACTGATACAAATATTGGGGGAAATATGCTAACCTGAGGTCTTTTTACCATGTATTTCCATCATTAAAGCCAACCTGCCCCCCCCCCCCCCCCCCCCCCCACTACAAAAATGTGAGCCCGTGCGCCTATGACTGCAGGCTAACAAAGTCTACGTTTTTTTAGTTTTAAGACCTCTAATTCTAACTCAATTCTGACTCATTAATATATATATATATATATATATATATATATATATATATATATATATATATATATATATATATATACATTGTATATATATGTATGTATATATGTATATATATATATATATATATATATATATATATATATATATATATATATATATATATATATATATATGTAAGATCCCTTGCTGCTAATCGAAAAGAGTATCCCATGAAGTGGCGACAGCGGGTATCCTCTCTCAATATCTGTGTGGTGCTTAACCATATGTCCGACGCCATATAACCGTAAATAAAATGTGATGAGTGCGTCGTTAAAGGAATGCTCTCGCAAGGCTTTTGGACTGGTATGCATATTCTACGATATATAATGCACATTATTGCTTAATATCAACAAGTATAATCTTATATTTAATTAATAAAACGTCAAATGTGACGACTATTATATATAACGGGCGCAGCCATTTTGTACCATCCCCGTGACTACGCACTCTGGCGAGCCGGTGGTTATATAATACTTAACGTGTCACGTCAGATTATTTGAACTGAAGAAAGAAACGCACCTGATTTTTGCGGATGCAGTGTTCTGTAACAATATCCATCCCAGTAAGCCAGCAGTATATATTATTTTTCAATACAAAATATTCCACCATTGTCAAAGTGTCGAAATAACTGTATTATGTTTTGTCCTTACATTAACCCATGTACGGAAATGATAATCGGAGTATTTTCTTAGTTAATTGGTATTTTCTTTCCGTGACCTGTACCTGTGGTTTCTGATTGGCAGGCGTATAGCTGTCAGGTCACCAGTCAAGGTAATTACTTACCGCTGTCTAGACAAACAAACAAATATATACGTGCCTGTTTTATTAAGATCACATGGTATTGTGGGATAACTACCAACCCTAAACTGGTAATGGGCATTATCAGCCGTCCTGCTTTATTACTGTAAAACGTTCTGTAAAACACTTTTCCATCTAAATTCACAAAAATGACCAATTACGTAGTTACACGGGTATAGTCAGTGGTCCTTTTTTCACCAGCGTACACTACCAATAGGCCTAATAATATGTATTTTTTCTTTGGATTTTTTAAGAGAGAAAAATACTATAACTCCATTTCGTTCTATTAATGCAAATTGAAATATATTTAGTTAAATAGTTTATTATACTATCAAGTCATTTATGTTGTTTTACAAGTCAGGTTGATGAAAGCGAAGCGCCTGGTCGTAAATTAGAGCATTTGTTTACACTGTGCATACACCGAGTTGGTCGGAGCTGACGTCACTTCGCCCTAAGCTATAGGTAGCAGCGAAGTAAATCATAACACACTGTCCACTATATTAACATAAATTTAAAAAAATAGAAAAAGAGAATTTTCCCAGGTGAATCACACATGTAGTGATGATGGCCAGTCCTTGTTTTGTGCAGCAAGTATGTCTGAACTGTCTGAATCTGGAAATAATCTCTTATTTTTGGAGGCACCCCCCATTTTGCCATTTCACGGCCGCTAGAAAGTCTCTCCACCCCGACCATGTATACAAATCACTCATGGAAAGTGAGATCTCATTCAACACAACTGTGCACCATAAATGTAGGTGCAATTCCTGTCAAAGATCCAATTTCTTACCTATTTTCAAACTCATAAATTATTTTATTCAAATAGGGGGTGTATTTTAAAAGCACTATCTTCGGGGCAACACGACGCTCATTGGTCAATTTACTTCTCTGCAACCTATAGTACCGGACGCAACGAAAACGAAAGGAAATGGCTGCCCCAGTTAGAAGGAATAAACACGGTTTTTTATTAACTCTAAATTACGCGTTTTTCATTTCTTAAAGTGTATGTGTGTTGGTGGCCCGGGTATGCATCTTTCCAACACATACGGCTTCAGTTTGAGTTTACTGAGCGAGTTAGAGCCCTCCCCAAAAAACAAATACACTCATCAGACTGAAGCGGGACGTGGTTCATGTCAGTTGTAGGTAACTCACTTGATGTCATCATAAAGGCCCAGGGGCGGCGCAGACGTAGCCGTACCACTTCTCTGTGTGTGTGGGAGTTATATTTGTTATATCTGTGAAAATGTTCTTACAAGTAATTTGAAAGACGAGTCTGGCAACCACGAGCCGTACCACTATTGTTTACATTGTGCCGTCCCTGAGGCCGCAGGATCAGGCTTTCTCGGTGAATCTCTCTGGGGTTTTCCCATCCCAACCACGATTAGCACATCAAAGGCCGTGGTATGTACTGTAATCTATATGTCAAATTTCTCTTCCTGATATTTTCCAGACAACTAGTATAAAGCTAGATTGACCAATCCTCTCTCCTGTTTAAACCTAATCATGATTTTTCAGTCACTTCAGTATGATTTTAAAGGGACATTCCTGAGTTTGCTGCATTGTAAGATGTTTCCGACTAATACAATATTTATACGATTAAACTTACATATTAAATATATTTTCTTGTTTAGAATATCAGTGTCTCTATATTCAAGGTGTTTCTGGGCATCTTAATATTTGTAAGAAGCCCAAACTGGATTTTGTATAAAAATAAAATATTGTTATATATATTTTAGGAAATAAAATCAAATTTAACCCAATACAAATATTAGAATGATCAAAACACGTTTAATATACAGCCGCTAATATTTTATGCAGACAAATATGTTTGATATGTAATTACAATCAATAAAAAGTCTCTGTTAGTCGACAACATATTAAAAATTGCTGCAAACTCAGGAATGTCCCTTTAACACAGTTCCTATTAAATTTTAGTACGCGTTCCTTTAACACTTTTTAGTTTACCTAATAAAAAATAAAATTTTCAGTTGCGCATGAGGTCGACGATCAAAGTACGAATTGACCTTAAAACGTGCTGATGTGTCGGTAGGGAGACAGACAATGAGACAAAGATGAATATTATTTTTACTCCATATGATCAGACTAGCAAGATTTCATTTCATTTCAACTTATTTTCGTACTTATGTCCAATTAAGGTTCAAGCACGATGTACTGGGCACATACCATAGCCATTTGGGCTGGCTGTCCAGGACAGTGGGTTAGTTGTTAGTCGTTAGTGAGAGAGACGAGGGTGTTATGGCCTTGCACCTACCCATTGAGTCGTTAAAACTCAGTTGCGCATGAGGTCGACGATCAAAGTACGAATTGACCTTAAAACGTGCTGATGTGTCGGTAGGGAGACAGACAATGAGACAAAGATGAATATTATTTTTACTCCATATGATCAGACTAGCAAGATTTCATTTCATTTCAACTTATTTTCGTACTTATGTCCAATTAAGGTTCAAGCACGATGTACTGGGCACATACCATAGCCATTTGGGCTGGCTGTCCAGGACAGTGGGTTAGTTGTTAGTCGTTAGTGAGAGAGACGAGGGTGTTATGGCCTTGCACCTACCCATTGAGTCGTTAAAACTCGCTCTGGGTGGGAGCCGGTACCGGGCTGCGAACCCTGTACCTACCAGCCGTATGTCCGATGGCTTAACCACGACGCCAACAATGCCGGTACAAGATTTCAAAGGACAAACGAGACGAGCTCCTCCTTTCGAATAGCAGCCAGATGTTCTGTAGTATCTTCATGGATGTCACCAACATTCAGATCTGCTTTCAAGTAGCTTAAAATAACTAGGAGCTCCATAAAACAGCAAAATAACACACGGTCTTCTCTAAAATGATTTTTTTTTTTTTTTTAAATCTTTTTAAATTTAAAAGAGCCCATTTAGAATTTTCTGGTGGCAACAGCCTCTTTCTCTAACATCACGTTATGAACGGCCCTGCGTGCGACTGTTTGTGTACTACATATAATAGCCTACTCCATGACTGCTAAGGAAGTAGAAGGAAGGAAATATTTTATTTAACGACGCACTCAACACATTGTATTTACGGACACATGGCGTCAGACATATGGTTAAGGACCACACAGATATAGGGAGAGGAAACCCGCTGTCGCCACTTCACGGGCTACTCTTTTCGATTAGCAGCAAGGGATATTTTATATGCATCATCCCACAGACAGGATAGTACATACCACGGTCTTTGTTACACCAGTTGTGGAGCACTGGCTGGAACGAGAAATAGCCCAATGGGCCCACCGACGGGAATTGATCCTAGATCGCTCGCGCATCATGCGAGCGCTGTACCACTGAGCCACATCCCGCCTCTGCCATGGAAGTAGAAGATTACACGTTCTCGTCCTCCAAATACTATCGAAATGACCAAACGCTTTCAATCTGTTTGTATTAGTGACTAATTATAAATCAATGACCAAAAACGATTTGTAACCGAGTGTTATCGATAAATCCCCTATGTGGCAGACACGTTGAGCACAGTGGAAGATAATGACTCTACATCAAACACGCATGACAGCCGATTCGGCTTTTTTCGGGTAAATCGTTAGAGGTCGGACTTCCCGAAAGAATTTCCGTCAATTTCCTCCAAGAATTATTAAACCTTTTATATCAGTTACCTGCAAGGAGGCTGGCTATCGACTGATCTTTGCATCTAACAATTGGTTCCACGGTCGGTTGGTTCCATCGATGACAGTTAATTATCTTTATTACATCATAATAAACCTCGAGTCATCTTCACGTGTGGGATTTTACCGGGGTTGCGATCAGCCAGGCCGAGCTGAAAAAACGTCCGCTAAACTGGTTCATGCGCTTCACGTTGAACCAAATGGCCACGTCGGTAACCAATCAAATAGTTTGCGCGAACGTTAGCGAAACGTTCGCTGGCTGAACTTAGGACTAGTCTAGCTGATGCGTGTGGTTAAGGAATCAGATGAAACAGACCTCTCGGGTCGGGTTGGAGAGATGGGTTTGCTAGGAAACGTACACAAACATCGGCTGGCCAATTAGTGTGTGTCTATCAGCGAAACTGTGGACATTTGTGGTGATTATGGCACAATGTATTTAGAGTGGCGTGGTTTTAAATTTCTTCTGAAAGATAGGATCGTGGCTGTTGGAGTTCGGAGTGTAACATAACACCATCGTGTGTATCATAAGCATTTTTAATTTTAATAACATTTTGAAAAGGAAATTTCGGTTTCAGATCCAACAGAGATATAATACTGACAAAGTGTGCGTGTTTTAAAAAATCAGTTTAACAATTTCTCAATCCATTTTGCGTTTTCTAAAAAAATGTCATTACTTGGAATGCAATTCTATACTTTGAAGCTCTGAAACTGATGACTATTCCAAGTGTCAACGATAACAGAAGAAGCCTTTTCACTGGAGTTTCTGTCAAACTTGTTTCGTGTATTGCATTTGTGGTATACCAGTTGGAAATGAAAATATTCTGGATAGCCGGCTTTTCGTCTTCTAGTTTTAAGCCAAATGATTTTGGATTGCTATTATAAAAAAGTTCATCATTAGCATCAAGGTAAAGCGACAACTGCCATTACCTGATAGGAAGCTCAAATTACTAATAACTGAAAAACAAAGCGGTAATTCCTATTGCTTGTTCGAAAGTTATACGAAAGACACAGAAAATAAAAAAGGTAATTGGCCTCTGCCAGTATACAGTTGAATTGGCTAACTCTAAAAGCTAAATGACGGTTGCTATTACCTAGAGACCAATTAAAGTCGCTAACGCTAAAAACAACTAGTCGCTATTCCATGCAGGGACATTGAAGTTATTACCGCTGTAACAAATTATATTAAAGTTTACCATTACCTGCATAAGCGTCAAGCCGATTATAGTAAACCAAACAACAATGGCTATCACTTGAAAGAAGGCATTAACACTAAAGACGTTTAACTTGCATCAAACTGAAGTTTTAGACACTGACAAAGAAACACGAATTACCATCAACAGGACTTCCTGACACTAAGACTAAAGTAATAATTGGTGTTACTTGCGAGGGATACTCACGCAAGTAACACCAAGACAAAGCGTTAAAGAATGACCACTGTGGAGAGTTTGGAATATCTACGATCTGGTCCCATGCTGAAGACGATTCTTCTGAGATGGAAGGAACGCAGCAAACAGACCGTCGTGCTCCCCATGATGAAGTTCGGGTGTCTGCGCTGCATGCAGATCATGAGACAGAAATACTTCAAGAAATCCAGATTTTCAACAAAGGTAAGACCAAATTACTTAGGTTTCAACAAAGGTAAGATAAACTTAGATTTTGTTTCTCAAACACTGTTGTGTTCAAATGCGTCATGAGACGGGAGCTGGGGATTAGTCGTCTGCCCTGGTGTATGGTTTATGCCTTGTTCTTACGTTTCCGAGGGAATGTTTTAAAATTTGCGTCTTGCTTTGTATAGAGAGGTGATGATCAACCGTCATTTAGAAGTGTTATGGGGCAACATGAACATATAAAAGGTGATGGATGGTGGGATTGATGTGGTTGGGAAGGGGGGGGGGGGGGCATGGCCCCATGGCCCATCCAGTGATATATCCTCTAGTGTTATATTACAGAACTGGATATCAGGAATGTTCTTTCAGATATCAAGAAGTGCATCAAGTGTTAGTAACTGAACATTGTAGATAGGTGCTGCAAACTAGATTTTGTTATGTCGTTGAAAACACTCCTTAAAGGGACATTCCTGAGTTTGCTGCAATATTTAAGATGTTATCGACTAACAGAGAATTGTAATTACATATCCAATATATTTTTCTGCGTAAAATATTAGTGGTCTGTATATTAAACGTGTTGCTGATCGTTGTAATATTTGTACTAGGTTAAATTTCATTTTATTTCCTAAAAATGTTTTTTTCGCACATACGAAAATATTTGAAGACAAAATCCCGTTTGGGCTTATTACAAATATTTAAGACAACCAGAAACACATTGAATATACAGACACTGATATTCTAAACAAGAAAATATATTAAATAAGTAAGTTTAATCGTAGAAATATTTTATTAGTCGGAAACATCTTACAATGCAGCAAACTCAGGAATGTCCCTTTAAGACATGATAAATCATTGATATGACTGATGAAAGGAAAGAACTGACATCTCTGAATTGGTTAACTTTTATTTTAAATCCCAGCACCAGGCAACATGCTTTATAAGTAATTTATCATGAATATACATGTACCGTATGCTAAATGCAATGCTACACACTACATTTTAGCATCAGGTGTGCATACTTTGAGTTAACCTTACAGGGTAATTAAAAATATTATACCTCCAAATAGTTTATGTTACGTAGAAAACATGTTAGGCCAAATGTTTCATGCAATATTATTTCAAGGTCACGTGATCCACGATGTCAAATTCAAGGTCAAAGTAAAGGTCAGAAGTCCACCACCCTTCAAACCACCAGAATGTAAAAATAAAAATAATGGCAGATTTTGAATCCTGTTGAAATTCTCTTTCTAAATATACCAAATGTCAGCATGTTTGACCAAACAGTTGCTGAGCTATGCCCATTTGAAAATTGTTGGTCAAGCCCATTTCTGACAAACTTGCCAAAATCGAATGGGTCATATTTCGGAAACCATTAGTCCTATCAAGTTAAAATTATAAATATAATTATTTTCAGCAACAGTAACCTCATATATCAATTTCCATCAAAATCGAAGGTTGTAGCTTTAATTTTCACTTCTTCTTTCTTTCGGGGGGGGGGGGGGGGGGGGGGGGGGGGGGGGGGGGAGTGAATTGACACGGAATGGTCCATTTCCAACACTAGAGGGCAGTGGGATAAACAAATAATACTAATAATAATTACAATTAAAAAAACAAAAACATTGTCGTCATATCAAGGCCTTTGCTGCATTATACAAACACGCACGTGTATACATGCATGCACGCACGCACGTGTACACCAATTGTTTTGTTATATTTACTTATAAACGGTTTCATATTATACTGTGGTTTGATATACGCTTTTCGGTGTATTGGCAACACTGATACCTGCCGCATTGTGATACCAGTATATAAAACACAGATATGTATATAACTGCAACTTGTTTAACCCATTTTGTTTACTTTTTTTTCAAATGTGGAAGCTTTATTTTATTCCATCTGTAGTCAATGAAATATTAATATTTTAAACCTGGAAACCAACTGAACATTTAGTCTAGTAGTATGGGATTTGAGGCCGAAATGTTTTCTCATACAACACTCAGCTTTCAGTATTTTAAAACGTTCCTCGTGAAGAATTGGTTGTCTCTACCTACCACGAAATCGCATTCTCTTCAAAACAGTTTACAGGTCTGTAGGAACGATATCGTGAGTGTGTGCGTGTGGTGTGGGGGTACAATCTCTGGTGAAGGAAGGTACAGGTTCACAGTGGGATAGAGGCACAAGCCATATTTTATCTGTATTTATAGAACAAAAACACCTTTTGGTTCCTACCTCCTTTTATTTTCAACATGTTTCCGATTACAATGCAGCCTTTTTAACAACTAATATTGTGTATAAAATTTAAAAAATTTCTTAACCTCATGTGTTCTCAGCATTGTAAATGTATGTAGTTACACGCGTGTAAGCTAAGCTATACACAGATTTAGTCAATTCGGTAGGAACTGAAAGTAGATTTTAAAGGCATACTGTCACAGATTTAAGAACCTTATTTCTCTAAAAATGGATAATAAATGAAAATTACATTAATACTTGGAAACCAAATCTAGCTATCGCATCACCTTAACTGAACCACGATGGAGTGAAATCCATGTCAACCCTGTTGACAATATTAGTTTTTGAATTACAGACCATTGCCAAAATTCAATTATTTTTACGAAATATCATTAATAAGTGGAGTATGGTGGCTACGTAGATGATTGAATAAAGTACATTTAGGGACAAAGCAAATTTATATATTTTTAGGTAATACTTTGTTAGGCTATTTAATAGGTCAGTGGTCTGTGACAATATGCCTTTAACTCTGAAAAACGTTCTATGTATGAAGAAATATATATTAGATATACAAAGGAAGTTTGAACTACAACAAACATTAGACCTAAAACAAACAAAATATTGTGCGTTTTCTGGAACCCGACACTACCTAGAAAAGAAGGCCGACCCTAAGGTGTTTTTTTATGTATTCTTTCCTTATTTTGTTTTTAATTAATATGTAAGCGAAAAGATTATATACACAGCATTTTATCTAAACCCATGGGCTGAATGGAATAAAAACAAATTAAAAGCCGACCTACTCCATCAAATTTTTTCCCACAAATTCCTGGAAACACACAATTGTCAAAAGTCAAAAGACTTGTGTCATCCAGGATCACTAAACAAGAAATTATATGTAATAAGAAATTATAATCCTTAAAACTGCTTAAATATTATATTATATTATTAGTTAGAAACACATTAAATGACAGCAAATTCTGGCTAGTCTCTTTAAAATTTTCTGTGAACCATTGAATCAACGAAGTCAGTAACACTAACAGTTTGCTACAATAAAATTTACTGAATATAGATTTCAAAATAATAAATGTTTATGTTGTTACGTTGAATGATTACTAAAAAATATAATATGTGTTTTGTCTGTGATCCACTAAAACGTGTTATCATCAGATTTTGGCTGGATTATTGGGCCAATCGTAAATCGGCGAAATAAACTGTTCATAGTCCGTCTTGTACTGGTGTTCTTGTATAAGCTTCGCTTTGTCCCCGGGTTCTGGTTGATGGTAAGCCAGGCCGGTCTTGTAGGCGAACTCTGCGATTTTCACCGCTATGGACGTGGACACGCGTCGGATGTCACTGAGCGGAGGGTATATACGACCTTCTGCCAAGTCTTTCGCTGTCACCATCTCCGACAGAGTCTGAAAGAAAGAAAAAACTCACCTGAGTTGGCTGGCTAAGAGGTCAGATAATTTCAAATTAAATAATATGACAATCGATGGGTTGATTAATTGATTCTTAGATGTAAAAATATTGAAATTAATTCGTCAATCCATTGACTGACCAACCCATGCAGGTATCTATTCATCTGTCCTTCAGCCCACTCGCTCCATCCATCGATTGACCAACCCATTCAACATCCATCCATCTGTCTCCATCCATCGATTGACCAACCCATTCAACCATCCATCCATCTGTCTCCATCCATCGATTGGCCAACCCATTCAACCATCCTTCCATCTGTTATTCTGCCCACTCGCTCCATCCATCGATTGACCAACCCATTCAACCATCCTTCTGTCTGTTCTTCTGCCCACTCATTCCATCCATTGACTGACCAACCCATTCAACCATCTATCCTTCTGCTCCCTCGAAACTTACCTCTGCGGCTTCTAGAAACACGTCCTCCGTGATGCTGCGAATGTCGCACACTGTGACCGCCAGCCCGACCCCCGGGAAGATGTAGGCGTTGTTTCCTTGTCCCGAGTAAAACGTCTTGCCTTTGTACGTCACTGGCGGGAATGGACTGCCACTAGCGAACACAGCCTTACCCTGAAATAGTTATTAATGACGGCCATGGGGCTATATCCTGATGCATTTTGAAGGACGATCTACGACTGGGTTTTTTTTGCGCCTAACATTAAATGAATGTCATATGATAGAAGACGATGGTACCAGTCAAACTGTTCGCGAGCGCTCGGCCACCTGAACACGCAACATCAGAAAATTTCACCAGTTTGGCGGCCATTTTGAATGTTGAACAATATGGTAGCCATCTTAGATTCTGAAAATTGTTTGACTGAATTAGCCATTAATTAATTAATTTAAATGGATACAATTAATTCTAAAAAACCCAAAAACATAATGTAGTAGAATTATGGGAGGATGCACGAGAACCCTATGTAGTCCATGACGTATTAACAGTGATGATAAAAAATACAAAAAAACAAACAAAACAAACCCAAACATACAAAGGTCAAAATTCAGTACCCCTAACCTGAATAGTTTCAGGTAATGATATTGTATTCAAAAATGCACAGAGACCTTCTGCAGCTTTCCCTGTCAGGTATACCTCAAAAGTGGATTTTGGATCTTGGAGTATTATTAATAAATCCTAAACAAGACTTGCCATTATGTTAGTAGGACGCCTTTCATGAAACTGAGAGGTACAATTATAATCGTAAATGTTTCTCAGTATTGGTTACGTGTTTGGAGGATCTATCTATTATATACGATGCATCAATGACCAAAATGGTGGCTGATACTATTCCATTTTGTTTAACTTGTGCATACGTTTTCATCTCTTTTGTGAAACTCTTGCACATTTTTTCATCGTAGTTGATAAAGTGACAGCCGTGATGGCAGTATTCGTGATGGGTACCATCGGTGGGGCAGGATATGCTCAACTTTCGCGAACACCTTATATCATCACTGTTATGACAGTGATTCATGAGGGCATATCATCATAGCTATGATTATTCCAAGGAGCCCGTTTGAATTTAAAGTAAACTAGTCTGTGAGTGGCAGTCCTCTTTTTGGCGGTGCAGGAAGGAAGGGATGAAGGAAATGTTTTATTCAACGACGCACTCAACACATTTTATTTACGGTTATATGGCGTCGGACATATGGTTAAGGACCACACAGATACTGAGAGCGGAAAACGCCGTCGCTACTTCATGGGCTACTCATTTTCGATTAGCAGCAAGGGATCTTTTACATGCACCATCCCACAGAAAGGATAGCTCATACCACGGCATTTGATATACGAGTCGTGATGCACTAGCTGGAACGAGAAATAACCCAGTGGGCCCACCGACGGGGATCGATCCTAGACCGACCGCGCATCAAGCGAGCGCTTTACCACTGGGATACGCCCCGCCCCATGCAGAAAGGATGAATTGTCCAGTAAATAATCTCATCAGGAATGGATGTCCTGTTATAGACGAGATACTACTAGTATATAGAGAGAGCCATTAACAACTAACAACTAACCCTCTGTCCTGAACAGACAGCCCAGATAGCTGAGTTGTGTGCCCAGGACAACATGCTTGAACCTTAATTGGATATAAGCACAAAAATAAGTTGAACAAACCCAGAATCATGCTATCAATCATTATTTTGCCAAATACTTATTCAACTCTGTGTTGTGCGGAGATACGGTCTCGGTCGCGGATAAAGATTTTGTCGTTCAGATTCTATAAGGCGATTTTCGTTAAGTCCCGTCACAAGTTATCGATCACCAACGAACGCCCGCGACATCCAGTGAGACAGATTTAAGTGGTGAGAGAAAATTAATGTTTAGGAACATAATCTACTCTGTAAGCGGCGCATGCGTGCGACCCGACTCTTGCGTCTGATGCGGCTGCGGACTGATCTTGCAGCATCTACACCAATTGTTAAATTGCTAATACTAACCTTTGTAATAATGCGGCTGCGGCTTATTCTCGGAGAATCTACACTAATAATGGCATTGCTTATACTTACCTTTGTAATAATGCGGCTATGGCTTATTCTCGGAGAATCTACACTAATAATGGCATTGCTTATACTTACCTTTGTAATAATGCGGCTGCGGCTTATTCTCGGAGAATCTACACTAATAATGGCATTGCTTATACTTACCTTTGTAATGATGCGGCTGCGGCTTATTCTCGGAGAATCTACACTAATAATGGCATTGCTTATACTTACCTTTGTAATGATGCGGCTGCGGCTTATTCTCGGAGAATCTACACTAATAATGGCATTGCTTATACTTACCTTTGTAATGATGCGGCTGCGGCTTATTCTCGGAGAATCTACACTAATAATGGCATTGCTTATACTTACCTTTGTAATGATGCGGCTATGGCTTATTCTCGGAGAATCTACACTAATAATGGCATTGCTTATACTTACCTTTGTAATGATGCGGCTGTGGCTTCAGTCTGTTATTTGGTATACATGCATTTGTAAAGGTGTATACCTGTTATATTGCTTATACTAACCTCTGTAAAAACTAAATTTGTTATATTGCTTATATTGACTTATGTAGTAAAGTGTAATCCTCTTATATTGCTTGTACTAACCTCTCTAAGGATGCAAGCCTTTTATATTGCTTATACTAATTTTTATAACCTCTGTAATACTGGCTATACTCACGTATGTAAACTAGAGGTTTAAACATGTTATATTACTTAAACTGACTTCTGTAAAACGTGTAAGTATGTTATATTGTGTATACTGACCTCTGTAAAGATGTAAGCCTGTTATATGTGTATACTGACCTCTGTAAACGTGTAAGTATGTTATATTGTGTACACTGACCTCTGTAAAGGTGTAGCCTGTTATATTGCGTATACTGACCTCAGAAAAGGTGTAAGCTTGTTATATTGCGTATACTCAGTATACTGCCATCTGTAATGGCCTACGCCTGTTATATTGCGTGTACTGACATTGGTAAAGGTGTAAGCTTGTTATATGCGTATACTGACTTCTGTAAATATGTACGCCTTTTATATTGTGTATACTCACCACAGTAAAGATTAAGTCTGTTATATTGCGTATATTGCCATATGTAATGGTCTACGCCTGTTATATGCGTATACTGACCTCATTAAAGGTGTAAGCCTGTTATATCGCGTATACAGTCATCCCTAATAGTCTTCGCCTGTTATATTGCGTATATTGACCTGGGTAAAGGTGTAAGCCTGTTATATTGCGTATACTGCCATCTGCAATGGTCTACGCCTGTTATATTGCATATACTGACTTCAATAAAGGTGTGAGCCTGTTATATTGCGTATACTGACCTCTGCGAAGGTGTAAGCCTGTTATAGTGCGTATACTGACCTCTGTGAAGGTCTAAGCCTGTTATAGTGCGTATACTGACCTCTGTAAAGATGTAAGCCTGTTATAGTGCATATACTAACATCTGTAAAGATTTAAGCCTGTTATAGTGCGTATACTGACCTCTGTAAAGGTTTAAGCTTGTTATATTGCATATACTGACCACTTTAAAGGTTTAAGCCTGTTATAGTGCGTATACTGACCACTTTAAAGGTTTAAGCCTGTTATAGCGCGTATACTGCCATCTGTAATGGTCTACGCCTGTTACATTGCGTATACTGACCTCAGTAAACGTATAAGCCTGTTATATTGCGTATACTGACCTCTGTAAACGTGTAAGTATGTTATATTGTGTATACTGACCTCTGTAAAGATGTACGCCTGTTATATGTGTATACTGACCTCTGTAAACGTGTAAGTATGTTATATTGTGTATACTGACCTCTGTAAAGATGTAGCCTGTTATATTGCGTATACTGACCTCAGAAAAGGTGTAAGCTTGTTATATTGCGTATACTCAGTATACTGCCATCTGTAATGGCCTACGCCTGTTATATTGCGTGTACTAGCATTGGTAAAGGTGTAAGCTTGTTATATGCGTATACTGACTTCTGTAAATATGTATGCCTGTTATATTGTGTATACTCACCACAGTAAAGATTAAGTCTGTTATATTGCGTATATTCCCATATGTAATGGTCTACGCCTGTTATATGCGTATACTGACCGCATTAAAGGTGTAAGCCTGTTATATCGCGTATACAGTCGTCCCTAATGGTCTTCGCCTGTTATATTGCGTATATTGACCTGAGTAAAGGTGTAAGCCTGTTATATTGCGTATACTGCCATCTGCAATGGTCTACGCCTGTTATATTGCATATACTGACTTCAGTAAAGGTGTGAGCCTGTTATATTGCGTATACTGTCATCTGTAATGGTCTACGCCTGTTATATTGCGTATACTGACCTCAGTAAAGGTGTAAGCCTGTTATATTGCGTATACTGCCATCTGCAATGGTCTACGCCTGTTATATTGCATATACTGACTTCAGTAAAGGTGTGAGCCTGTTATATTGCGTATACTGACCTCTGCGAAGGTGTAAGCCTGTTATAGTGCGTATACTGACCTCTGTGAAGGTCTAAGCCTGTTATAGTGCGTATACTGACCTCTGTAAAGATGTAAGCCTGTTATAGTGCATATACTGACCTCTGTAAAGATTTAAGCCTGTTATAGTGCGTATACTGACCTCTGTAAAGATTTAAGCCTGTTATAGTGCGTATACTGACCACTTTAAGGGTTTAAGCCTGTTATAGCGCGTATACTGACCTCTGTAAAGATTTAAGCCTGTTATAGTGCGTATACTGACCTCTGTAAAGGTTTAAGCTTGTTATATTGCATATACTGACCACTTTAAAGGTTTAAGCCTGTTATAGTGCGTATACTGACCTCTTTAAAGGTTTAAGCCTGTTATAGCGCGTATACTGACCTAAGTAAAGGTGTAAGCCTGTTATATTGCGTATACTGCCATCTGTAATGGTCTACGCCTGTTATATTGCATATACTGACCTCAGTAAACGTATAAGCCTGTTATATTGCGTATACTGACCTCTGTAAAGGTGTAAGCCTGTTATATTGCGCATACTGACCTCTGTAAAGGTGTAAGCCTGTTCCGCCGTACATTCAGCTTTACTGGTGGGGTTACTGAGGGCGAATATGACCGGTCGATCATTGAACTTGCCCATCATCCTCAGTATGGTTTCAGTGAAGGCTCCAGCTATTGCCGAGGCACCTACAAGTTGAAATAACAGGAGTAAGTTCGGGTCAGCAGTTTGTCGCTAACGCTTGCTAGACTGATTTTAACAATACACGTTAATCTAAATAATCCCTTCCGGAACGAGTCAAAATAGTTTGCAAACGTTTAGCAAAAAAATGGTGGTTGAACTCAGGCCAGAAATCGAACAATCAGAATTTTTTTTTTTTTTTTTTTGTCAGACGTAAGTCGGAAGGAAACTCTGCTTAACAACACATCATAATGGTGGGTGTAGGATTTCCGACAGTGGGGTGAGGGGAGGAAAAGAATTTAAAAAAGTGACCTCTTGAATCCTGGATCTTTCTGTGAGGATTTTGAACAGGAGAGCCACGATTATAAAAAGAAAATTGTTTATTCTTTAACACAGAAGACACTATTAATAATTATAATTATAGGAGGCTAAGGTCGTTCACCAGTGTATGTTTAGCTATAGATAACCTTAGATACATGCTGGGAGGAGAAATTTGTGTCCTTTTAAAACAGGCGAGGTAAAGCCAGAACGCCACTATCCCAACCGTTAGTTCACATTAATTGTTGGGCCCCTGTCACTACCTGTGGAACCGTCCAGATCCGATGTACTCACCAATAATAGCTGTAGGTTTAACCATTTTGATGACGTCTTCTAGTTTCTCAATGGGTTTCTGATCTCTGGCAAACTTGATTTTGTGTTCTGTCACACCACCAGATGGGCGGTTCTGAAAGCAAGAACAACACATGGTAGCTACAGGTTGATTCTTCTTTCTTGCATTCTTTGTTGTCCTCAGCGTTTTAAGGCACACACCTCGTCTATCTGAGATTGCTATTTCTAGTGCCAGCCAGTGTACCACGACAGGTATATCAAGCAGGCCGTGGAATGTGCTATCATGTCTGTGGGATGATGCTATCCTGTCTGTGGGATGGTGCATATAAAAGATCCATTGCTACTAATGGAAAAATGTAGCGGGTTTCCTCTCTAAGACTATATGTTAATATTACCAAATGTTTGACATCCAATAGCCGATGATTAACAAATCAATGTGCTCTAGTGGTGTCGTTAAACAAAACAAAATTTAACTATCTGAGATTGCTGTCCAGATCCCGACGTTCGGTTAAAGGGACTGTCGCGAGTTAGCTGCCGTTGTAAAACATGTTTACGATTAATAAAATCTTTTAACGACTAAAATTCTATATTAAATATACTTTCTTGTTTTGAATATCAGTGACTATATTTAAAGGGACATTCCTGAGTTTGCTGTATTGTAAGATGTTTCCGACTAATAAAATATTTCTACGATTAAACTTACATATTAAATATATTTTCTTGTTTAGAATATCAGTGTGTGTATATTCAATGTGTTTCTGGTCGTCTTAATATTTGTAAGAAGCCCAAATTGGATTTTGTCTTCAAATAATTTCGTACGTACGAAAAAATCATATTTTAGGAAATAAAATAAAATTTAACCTAGTACAAATATTAGAACGATCAAAAACACGTTTAATATACAGCCACTAATATTTTATGCAGAGAAATATATTTCATATGTAATTACAATCGTTAAAAAGTCTCTGTTAGTCGATAACATCTTAAAAATTGCAGCAAACTCAGGAATGTCCCTTTAATGTATTTCAATGTTATCTGAGTTATTTCTCATTACAGCAAGTGCACCACGACTGGTATTTCAAAGGCCGTGATATGAGCCATATATCCTGACTGTAGGTTGGTGCATATACAAAAAATTGCTATTAATGGAAAAATGTAGCGGGTTTAACTCCCAGACTATAATGTCAGAATTACCAAATGTTTCACATCTAATAGCTGATGATTAATCAACCAATGTGCCCCAGTAGTGTCGTTAAACAAAATAAACTTTAACTTTGGGATCTAGTTTTTTTGTTTTGTTGAACGATACCACTAGAGCACACCGATTTATTAATCATCGGCTATTGGATGTCAAACATTTGGTCATTTTGACACAGTCAAAGAGAGGAAACCCGCTACATTGTTTTCATTAGTAGCAAGGTATCTTTTATATGCACCATCTCACAGACAGGGTAGCACATACCACGGACTTTGATATACCAGTTGTAGTGTACTGGCTGGAACGAGAAATAGCCCAATGGGCCCACCAATGGGGATCGCTCCCACATCGACCGCGCACCAAGCGAGTGCTCTACCACTGGGCTACGTCCCGCCCCTCCCTCCCCCCCCTTGAGATCTACCTTGACGATGAGCCCTCTGGAATCCACCATCCAGATCCTCTGGACAGCTTGCTCAATTGTCAGTCCTCGGACTACCATAGCCTTCACTATCAACTCAGCGATACCAATAGATGCCTGCAAGTAAAACAAAACCATCGTGTTGGCAGATATCATATTGGGGATAGTGGAATAAGTGTGTGTGTATGTTGGGGTGGGTGGGGGTGGGGGGGGGGGTGGGGGGGGGGTTTCGGGGGGTACCGGGATACACAGTGGTATATGAAAGGTCCACAGGAATAACCTATGATGTCCAAACAGATAGTATTATAACGGTAATACCGTCCTCGGCTGGTGTCGTGGTTAAGCCATCGGTCATAAGGCCGGTAGGTACAGGGTTCGCAGCCCATTACTGACTCCCACCCAGAGCGAGTTGTAATGACTCAGTGGGTAGGTGTAAGGTCACTACACCCTCTTCTCTCTCACTTACCACTAACAATTAACAACTAACCCACTGTCCTGGACAGACAGCTCAGATAGCTGAGGTGTGTACCCAGGACAGCGTGTTTGAACCTTAATGGAATATAAGCACGAAAATAAGTTGAAATGAAAATAATGGTAATGTATGTCAAGGTGACAATGACACACAAAATTAAAAACCTATAATGATGGTAGGCCATTATAAGTAGTTGGTAAATTATGCTTTCTTATGCATAAATAGTCCATGATTGCAGAGTTGTAAACGTTAAAATTAAAAAAATATCACCTTACTAAAAATTTGAAATCACAGGTTATTCTCGTGGACCCTTCATATGGTTTACTCCAGCTAAATAACAAGGACACTTAAACCAAACCTTTTGGTTCTTTTTCTGGGAGGCGACTACTTCTCTGCCCCACCCACTTATTCCTCGCTTCCTACAAGCTACGATCTGGGATGCAAATACGGTACATTTATTATCATCATCATCGTCATCATCATCGTCATAATCATCATCTTCATCACCATCATCATCATCATCATTATCAATCATCATCATTATCATCATCATCATCATCATAACCACCATCATCATCATTGCCATCATCTTTATCAGCATAACATCATCATCATCACCATCACCATCATCTTCATCATCATAATCATCATCATCACATCATCATCTTCTTCATTATTATTATGATAATATCGGTTCATAGGATCTGGTGCCACAGGTGTGCGGCCCATAGCAACTGTTAATAAGCTAATATTAATCCATTCAATTTAAATCATTACTTGCAAACGATTTGCATCCTAGGTTTCTAGAATGAGAGAGAGAGAGAGAGAGAGAGAGAGAGAGAGAGAGAGAGAGAGAGAGAGAGAGAGAGAGAGAGAGAGAGAGAGAGAGAGAGAGAGGGACATACAAAGAAACAGATCGAAAGATAAAACGACAGGGAAAGAGTGCAGGGAAGTCAGCACAATATGTGTCTGTCTGTGTGTGTGTGTGTGTGTGTGTGTGTGTGTGTGTGTGTGTGTTTGTGTAAGTATATGTGTATATATGTGTATGTGTGTGCGTGCGTACATGAGTACGCATGTACATGCGTGCGTGCGTGTGTGTGTGTGTTTTGATGACTTATCACGGCTAAGATGGGGGGAAAAGACAGGTGGCTGATTCTACGTCTCAAAACTAATATAATTAATAAGAAACTTTGGTGTCCATGAATATATTAAAACAATACCTCGCCTGCTCCTTGAAAAACGAATCTGTTGTCCGCTAAACTCTTCCCGGTAAGCTTGAGACTGGCAAATATGCCTGCCATGGCGACGGAGGCTGTCCCTGAAACACACCACAGATAGACAAGACGTTTAAGTAAGGGAACTCTAATAAGAATTTACAGTTGCCAAAATTGTAAAGTATATTCGCTGTGGGGATGGTTATACGAGAATAGTGAATTAATTGGGCAAACATTACAACCGGTAGTTCAGCATTACAGTACGTTTTATGACCACCAAAGATCTTGAAGGACGATTGGGGTCAGAAGTGAAATTTGAAAGTTAACGGGGTTTTTTATCAGTAAATCGCAAATTCAAACAATAAAAATGAGTAAAAACAAAACAATAACAACTGTATGATCAGTAGAATGAAAAAGGTTTGACAGAAATAATGTTTCACAGTGATTAATGGACCTGCTTGGAAATTGGCAAAATCGAGAATGACATCCCACGCACGTGTACGAGGCAACTGCGTGATGCATGTGCAAACTATGGAATATTTTTCGGTGTGTTGATAAACAGACCCGAACGTTCTTTACTAGGATGTCTGTGGTCAAAACGTATGTTCGGTCTAATAGTTGATATTAACATTAATATTTCCCTACTTTTTTTGAAGAGTATATTATAACCACAACGACTTCTTCACAATGTCTTGTACAAAACACATACTCCACATTTCTGTCACAACCACATTTTAATTCAATTATTTTCCTACAATGACAGTTGGCACATTGATTTATTAATCATCAACTACTGGGTGTCAATCATTTGGTAATTGTGACGAATAGCCTTAGAGAGAAAACCCGCTACATTTTTCAATTAGTAGCAAGTGATCTTTTAAAAACCCGTCAAGATTTACAAGTTCTTACACAACAGTTTTCTTTTGTGTAACTTCCGTGTGATGGGTGGAATAACCACATTAATCTACCGTTCATAAATATGTATACGTCATCGTGGTCAGACAATTCGTTACGCTGACCGCTGTCCAAACAAGGACCCATTGTTCACATCTCGTAAGATGTCATCATCTCGGACATCTCATTTGTCACCAGCTATCGGATTCCAGCTATAAAAGACTCCCAACTTTCAGTCCAAGACCACAACTGACGTCTGCCAGCTCAAGTACACACACACAAGTAAGTCGTTTTCTTCATTCATATCTCATAGTATGTTTGTTATTTATGCATGTGGATCTAGAAGATTTTAGATTTGCGTCATTTTGGTTAAACGTTGTTTTGTACATTTATATGCTCATTTTCATTCGTTTTAATCTCAATCTCTCCCTCTTTTTGTCTGTCTCTCAGTCTCGTTCGCACTGTGTCTCTATCTCTGCCCCCTCTCTCTCTCTCTATCTCTGCCCCCCCCCCCTCTCTCTCTCTCTCTCTCTCTCTCTCTCTCTCTCTCTCTCTCTCTCTCTCTCTCATATATATATATATATATATATATATATATATATATATATATATCCTGAAATGTAAACTACCTGCTGAGTAATACCCAACATGATATGAAAGTAAATATATCGTGAAAATATAACACATCATCCCTCAACATATAACCCATAGTTAAACCAATGTAACGTATTTTGTTAAATAACTTTACATTCGTCTTTAAAATGTCATACATCCAATATATTTATATCTGATTTCTTAACATTTTTAAATATATATTTTAAATACCTGCCCATTTAAATACATTTTTGAGAAATAATGTCACGAATTTTAAAAATATTTATCTGTCCATTTTGTTTCGCGGACCTTTCTGAAATAATGTTATTATGAACGTTTAGAAAATATTAATATGTCGTCAAACCCATTGTAAAAAAAACATTTTAAAATGTTCATTTCAAAGAAACTGTACATATTATATTACAAACTGTATATATTATATTACAAACAGTCTGTATATATTATATTCACAAACAGACTGTATATATTATATTACAGTCTGTAAATTATTATATTACAAAAACAGTCCATATATTATTATTATACTAAAAAAAGTATGTATATATTATATTATATTACAAACAATCCGTATATATTATATTTCAAACAGACTGTATATAATATATTACAAACAGACTATATATTTATTTCAAACTACTACTATTACTACTACTACTACTGCTACTGCTGCTGCTGCTGTTGCTACTAACTACTACTACTGCTACTATACCTACAACCACTATTTCTACTATTACTCCTATTATTATTATTATTATCATTATTATTATCATTATTATTATTATTATCATTATTATTTCAGACTTCCATCATGCTGAACCTCGTCTTTACCTTGACCGTTGTGTTATCACTGTTATCTGCTGCCTCAGCACGAATGTTCGGTGGTGGATTCGGTGGTGGATTCGGTGGATTAGGTTTATTGGGTTTAATGGGAGGTGGTGATTTGTTTGATTACGGTGAGTAATAACTTCATCCACGGTCATTGTAGAAAATTTCGTTGTTCTCATTTGTCTCCATAAAACTAATTATTTGGGCTGCTTGTGCAGTAGATGATGGTACTATTAGAAAGTCTTCTCATAGGGAGGACATACTGACATGTTAAGAACAGGACATGTTGACAACAGTTCGAACTGGGATTGGGGTGGAAGTGAACATATATCACTAGCAATTAGCATTGAGACTAGAAAGTCGCTTGAGGTGGGGTGGACAGGATACATTTTGCCTTGTTAAGATTTTGGGTAATAGATGTTTGTAAAGTAAATTTCGAATACTTTTATAAGATCTTCCCTCTGTAAATTTGAGCAATATTACTGTAGAATACTTACAGTCCCTTGCTGGAAATAGTATTATATGCACAAAGAGGGGCAGTATATAGCTCAGGAGCCCGAAGGTCGAAGGATCAAATCTCCTTGGTGGACGCATTTTCTTTTTTCACCATCCTAACGAGTGACCCACAAATATATATATATATATATATATATATATATATATATATATATATATATATATATACACACACAAACACACACAAACTCATACGGACTAACGTGTCAAAGTGGCCACTTGTAATCAGCGGACACCTGCCGTAAGCGGTCCTTTTTCCCTACCAAACGATTTTAATGTAAATGAACTTGTAATAAGCCGTCACCCATCTAACGCGGTTAGCGGCCTTCTAAATTGGACCCTGTGTGTGTGTGTGTGTGTGTGTGTGTGTGTGTGTGTGTGTGTGTGTGTGTGTGTGTGTGTGTGTTTATAAATACGTTAGTGGGTGCACACATTCTTGTCTGTATGTGATAATTCTGGCCACGTTTTTCCGTCTTTGTCTTCAATATTGCATTGTTGTGATTATTTTTATTATAATGGTATATTTTATCGTAGGAATATGAAATTGTTACGAATATATAATGTTTAAATAAAATATTTGTGCAGCTTTAACCTGTTTAATATAACTTATTTTAAGAAACGTATTTTCCATTTTGCAGGAAGACGCTACGGTTACCCACCGGCCGCGTACCCACTCCCACACGCACACCCATTTTGGGGATATTAAAGTGAACTATGGATTTTGTAGAAGACATTGTGAAGAAGATGTTACCGTCGACCCTGCTGTGTTATGGCACACGTTGTTACTGTTGTTGCTGACGTATTGGTGTTGTAATAAATCAGCTATATCTAGATAATTAATGCATCTCGTTTTGTTTTAATTTTTGTTTCGGTGACTTTATCACCTTTTGCAAAACTGATAGACAATAGCATCTTCGAGGGTTATTAAATTTATGTTCTTTTTTTTTTTTTTTTTTTTTTTTTTACTTATTTTATAGTGATGTTACAAGTAATAATAATAATAACCTGACTTGACGCTACTGGAGCGGACGGGTGGTAGTGGAGGGCATATATACACAGATGTTTCAATTAAAAGGAGCTTTTAATATAATTTTAAGAAAATTAACACCACTCACTTATCAATGTAATGTTCATATTAGATTGGCTTCAAAATGACCCAAAAAACAAAACAAACACAAACAAAACAACACCCCCCCCCCACACACACACACACACACAAAAACAAAAACACCACCACCACCCCCAAAAACAGCCCCCCCCCCCAAAAAAAAAACCCGCCCCCCCCCCCCCCAAAAAAAAAAAAACCCACAGAAAAACAGAGAAAAAAAAAAAAACCCAACAAACAAACGTTGGTTATAGAGTTGCTACGTGTTCGCTATCGTACCAGAAAGTCCGTTATAATACCTAATATGGACCCCCCCCCCCCCCCCCCCCCCCCCGAATCCCAAATATATTTCTCTTATTGATTAAATCTGGTTTCAGAAGCACACTGACGTAGATCGACGCAGATAAAAGAAAATCGCTATGGAAACCCAGTTTCAGATTTGGATCTGCCTCGGGTCTGGAAAGTCACAGAACGTTACAGATCTTTAGCCATGCGCAGGGCAATAAATCTAATGGAAATATTTCCCCGGAATTTTCTGATATTTTTATTTTGAAGCGCACGAGCGCCCTTTTCAAAACAATAATTTAAATGTCATGGACACAATTTTTTTTATAAAAAATAATTTAAACAGTGCCAAAAAAATGCCATGTTTGGAAAATAACAACAACCAAAGAGATAAATAATAAATACAAATTTGTATTATTTATGGGAATGTTATGTATTGAATAGTAAGAGTATAAATCAATCCACATAAGTGGCAGACTTTTTCTTCTTCCTTCTTCTTATTGAAAAAAAGCTTTTATGTCAAATATTAAATGTTGATGGTTGATAAGTTTAGCTGACATTTAACCTTAAAATTTAACCTGAAATTTTAAATGTTCGTCTAAAATGATAAATCAAGATGATGTATATATGCTACACCATTGCTCAAATGATTGCTAATTGAGTAAGCTCTGTTGTCATTATACAGCTATTAACATTCGCACGTTACCACAACTACAAAACCAAACCATGAATTAATGAATAATGAATGAATGAATGAACGAACGAACGAACGAACGTATGAATGAATGAATGAACGGATGAATAATGAATGAATGAATGAATGAACGAATTAATTAATTAATTAATTAGTTAATTAACTGTTAACAAATCCATAGCAGGAATATATATCTGCGTACACAGTGCTGTGCATACTACCGTCCTCATATCTACATACTAGTGGTCATCTGGTACACTGTCAGCTTCATCTCACTATCATCTTCACACACAATCATCCGGTTAATTTTTTTGCTGATGTTGAACATGGTTATCCATTGTTAAAGCATGATCACTTTGAAGCACAAGAAATGGACCGTGACTTTCTAATCAGGTTGTTCAGCAATTTTGGGTAAGATCAAACCTGGTTCATTAATTTGTGTGCTAACAACGGGGGAAACTTTTTTTTTCTTTTTTTTTTTCAAAGCCAAACTTGGCGGGATTTCCAAACACACGTCTGGATGTGGTGACGTCTCGCGATGTCATCAGCCGGTAGAGGCATCGCTGCTCTGTAGGTTAAAGCTGTCTTCATTTTGGATAGCTTATTTGTTGACTTCCATCGTGATTTATGGGACATGTGATCAATCACATATTAAAGGGGAAGTATTTATATTTCTAAAAATGATAAAACCTTATGGTAACTTGATTCGTCTTGTCCATAAGACATCTACAATCATATTGTGACTTATGGGACGTTTACAGACCACATCTTTTGACAGAGTGTACTGAAGTTTTAATCACTATCTCAGCTTGAAGGATATGATTTTGGTTTACAGCCCTTTCACTAGCTACATATTGCAACTGCATTAAGATCCGTTTTGAGAGGAATATCTCTTTCACTTTTAATATTGCTTAATTTTTTAGTGTGACTGACGGGGAAAAACTGTGTGACTGATTAGATGTTATCCCTACAAAACCATAAAAAGTGTTTGTGATGCATATGGTTGGTCAATATTCTAGTAACCCATTTTAAAAATTAACTGAACACTACCTTTGTTTCAGAAAGTGGAATTATTTATAAACACATTTCATTTATATGCATGATTTGTCAGTGAACTAAATTTGAAAAATTTAGGAAAATGCAACTTTACCATGAAATTGTCATTTGCAAGCACACTTTTCTTACTGGCAATATCATACTAAAGATTGTTCAGCGACCCAACATTCTTCCTAAAACAATATCCCTTGTGTTCCTAACTGTGTAATTAACTGCAACTGGTCAACTTTCTTCATAATTAAATTGAGCATTTTCCCGAGCCACAGCCAAATAATGATACTGTATTGCTTATTCTTAGCTACATGTAGTGATATATTGCATGCGCTGATGTATATTAAGACTGGCATATATTGTTTCCATATATGAGGAGCTATAATAATATTTTCTTCACTCTAATTATAATATTAGGCAAAGCCAGCATATGTTCAAAGTACATGGTCAAATGTCTAGGTATCAGTTTGAACGGCACGAAGACATTGTGTCTCAGAGTTGAACAATACAAGACATGTAAATATTACAAAAGATGGCAGTTGTGAAGTCAATATATTCAAACACGAATTAGGCTGACACAAGAATTTTGCTACATACAAAATGTGTTTCAGGAAAATAAACACAATACATTATAATAAGCAGTCCACACAATAATATTCTCGTATCGCTTCTGTAGTATCGTAGTACGAGTATAGTTAGAGTAAGGAAAATACGTATATCGCTTCACATGCAATGAAGGAAGATATTCCAGTCATACCTGGTTAAAACCAGCATTTGTTATGTATGACCAGCTAAAGCGTATGCAGCACTGTAATATGATTTCTTTCTGTATCCTGCCTAACTGGCTACAACACAGTGAGCTCTTTCCAGGGTCACGGGAAACGTCAACTATACTGCATAATAATGTAGAAATGTGAACAGTTTTAGTCGCATTGTTAAACAATCTTCAGTGTGACATTGTCGCAATCTAATTAAAATTAGCTCCACTATTACATGTGGATCTAACACCAGCCAGTTGGAGCTCATGTCCACCAATCAAAACCTTACTTGCAGAATCATGCCAGTGACATTGTCGTTAAGAAGAGTGTCTTTGCAAAGAAATGACCACCAGTTGAAGACACGTACACATGCAGACCAGTTCAGACCAGACATGATACCAGTCGACATAGCGATGACACCATGCTCATGAATGAGGAGTCCATGCTCATGAATGAGGAGTCCATGCTCATGAATGAGGAGTCCACCAAGTTTGATTTCAAGAAAACACTTGGTGTTGTATGTATGTATATATATATATATATATATATATATATATATATATATATATATATATATATATATATATATATATATCGTTAAAAAGTGTATGTTTTTCTCTACATGACAGGCTTGTTTCGTGAGAGAGTTGAATTATTGCTCTCACTCATCAGATGTAGATTTAATTACACCGTCAACGGAAAGCTGATGACGTAATGGACTCTGTGACGTCGAGGTTATATATATATATATATATATATATATATATATATATATATATATATAGGGTTTACCAAAACTGATGATCCACAAATGCTGAACATCCTGGTGTGAACCAGTCGACCCTTTTCATATACTTTAATGTGCTCATGTCTTGACATTTATGATTTGACAATATTCAACTTCACATTCACAACAGCATTCAAATGTATCCAAAGGATGCACCATATGATTTTGTTGCATGTGTAGATCCACCAACACGAGATATATCAGTTAAGTTAAAGTTTATTTTGTTTAACAACACCACTTGAGCACATTGATTTATAAATCATTGGCTAATGGATGTCAAGTATTTGGTAATTTTGATATATAGTCTTAGACAGGAAACCAGCTGCATTTTGTTTTATTAGTATCAAGGGATCTTTTATATACACCATCTCACAGACAGGATAGCATATACCAAATGAGCCTACCGACGGGGGTCGATCCCAATCTGACCGTGCATCAGCCGAGCGTTTTACAACTGGGCTACGTCCCGCCCCGTTAGTTGAGAGTGAATCTTAGGTGTTTCTAAGTCATGTTACAAATATTTTTAGATTTTCATACAAAATTACCTTCCTTTTAGTCAGCCATTAGTCAATCCAATATCTGACAGAATTACAAACAGTTTTAATTAACTCAATGAGCCCATAAACATTAGTTCTGACACCAAGATCACATTTCTAAGTGCTGTAGTTCTAAAGAAATACAGTTTTGATGATGGACTGGCGGCCATTTTTCAAAATGGTCGACATCTTGTTCGCACCAACTTTAGAAATTGTCATCTTATTTTTTTTTTGTACTCCAGACACCAGAGATTAATTTCAGCCATAATGACAAATGTTATACTTCCGGCCTCGTTTAATCAAAAACTAAAGCTCTTTCTGTCTGCTGCAGAACTAATTATTATGTGTCTCTTTGGTTGTTGTTATTTTGAATATATATTTCAAACATGGCATTTTTTGCACTGTTTAAATTATCTTTTATGAAAATTGTGTTTTCATGCCATTTAAATTATTGTTTTGAAAACGGAGTTGGTGTGCTTTAAAACGAAAATATCAGAAAATTCCGGGGAAATATTTCTATTAGGTTGGTCGCCCTGCACACGGCGACAGATCTATAACGTTAAACAATTTTTAAATTTCCAGACACGAGGCAGATCCAGATCTGAAACTGGGTTTCCATAGCGATTTTCTTTTATCTACGTCGATCTACGTCAGTGTGCTTCGCTCGACGACATGTTACAGAGTTTAGGGAAACCAGATTTAATCGATAAGAAAAATATATTTTGAGAGAAGTGTCGATATTAAGTATTACAACGGATTTTCTTGTACATTAGCGGACAGCTAGCAACTCTACCACCAACGTTTGGGGTGTGTAGGGGTTAGGTGGAGGTTTTGTTTTTGTTTTGGGAATATATATATATATATATATATATATATATATATATATATATATATATATATATATATACACACACACATTTACTGGTGTTAATGTTCTTAAAATTATATTAAAAGTTCTTTTCAAGTGAAACATCTGTGTAGGCTATTATGCCCTCCACTACCACCCCTCCACTCCACTACCGTTCAGTTAGGTTATTATTATTAGTATTATTATTATTTTTATTATTATTATTATTATTATTATTATTATTATTTGTATATAAATTTAATAACCCTCGAAGATGCTATTGTCTATCAGTTTTGCAAAAGGTGATAAAGTCACCGAAAGAAAAATTAAAAGAAAATAAGATGCATTAATTATGTAGATATAGCTGATTTATTACAACACCAATACGTCAACAACAACAGTAACAACGTGTGCCATAACACAGCAGGGTCGATGGTAACATCTTCTTCACAGTGTCTTGTACAAAATCCATAGTTCACTTTAATATCCCCAAAATGGGTGTGCGTGTGGGAGTGGGTACGCGGCGGGTGGGTAACCGTAGCGTCTTCCTGCAAAATGGAAACTACGTTTCTTAAAATAAGTTATAGTAAACAGGTTAAAGCTGCGCAAATATTTTATCAAAACATGATATATCCTAACACTTTCATATTCCTACGAAAAGGTAGCCGCTTACGGCAGGTGACCGCTGGTTACAAGTGGCCACTTTGTCACGTTAGTACTAGTATATATATATTATATATATATATGTGTGGGTCACTTGTTAGGATGGTGAAAAAAGATAATGCGTCCACCAAGGGGATTTGATCCTTCGACCCAGGCACGTCGGGCGCCTGAGCTAGATCCTGCCCCTATTTGTACATATAATACTATTTCCAGCAAGGGACTGTAAGTATTCTACAGTAATATTGCTCAAATTTACAGAGGGAAGATCTTATAAAAGTATTCGAAATTTACTTTACAAACATCTATTATCCAAAATCTTAACAAGGCAAAATGTATCCTGTCCACCCCACCTCAAGCGACTTTCTAGTCTCAATGCTAATTGCTAGTGATATATGTTCCCGTCCAACCCAATCCCAGTTCGAACTGTTGTCAACATGTCCTGTTCTTAACATGTCCAGTATGTCCTCCCTATGAGAAGACTTTCTAATAGTACCGTTATCTACTGCACAAGCAGCCCAAATAATTAGTTTTATGGAGACAAATGAGAACAACGAAATTTTCTACAATGACCGTGGATGAAGTTATTACTCACCGTAATCAAACAAATCACCACCTCCCATTAAACCCAATAAACCTAATCCACCGAATCCACCACCGAATCCACCACCGAACATTCGTGCTGAGGCAGCAGATAACAGTGATAACACAACGGTCAAGGTAAAGACGAGGTTCAGCATGATGGAAGTCTGAAATAATAATAATAATAATAATAATAATAATAATAATAATAATAATGATGATAATAATAATAATGATGATAATAATCGTCATCATCATCATCATCATCATAATAATAATAAGAGAAGTAATAATAGTAGATAATAATACTATTACTTGTAGTGACAGTATTAGGTAGTGGGAGTGCTAGAGGTATTAGTGTTAATAGTAGCAGTAATAATAGTTGTAGTATACAGGGTAGTAGCTATAGTAGTAGTAGTAGTAGTAGTAGTAGTAGCAACAGCAGCAGTAGTAGTAGTAGTAGTAGTAGTAGTAGTAGTAGTAGTAGTAGTAGTTTGAAATAAATATATAGTATGTTTGTAATATAATATATACATGTAGTATGTTTGTAATATAATATATACTCCTGTTTGTAATATAATATATAGCATGTTTGTAATATAATATATAGTATTTTTGTAATATAATATATAGCATGTTTGTAATATAATATATAGCATGTTTGTAATATAATATATAGTATTTTTGTAATATAATATATAGCATGTTTGTAATATAATATATAGGATGTTTGTAATATAATATACAGTATGTTTGTAATATAATATATAGTATTTTTGTAATATAATATATACAGACTATTTGTATAGAGAATAACTAGTTAGTGACGTCGGATATCTGCTTTATCCTGTAAAGGTAAGAGTGGGAAATTCCGCGAGGCTATGTAATATAATATATAGCATGTTTGTAATATAATATATAGTATGTTTGTAATATAATATATAGTATGTTTGTAATATAATATATAGCATGTTTGTAATATAATATATACATGTAGTATGTTTGTAATATAATATATAGCATGTTTGTAATATAATATATAGTATGTTTGTAATATAATATATACATGTAGTATGTTTGTAATATAATATATACTCCTGTTTGTAATATAATATATAGCATGTTTGTAATATAATATATAGTATTTTTGTAATATAATATATAGCATGTTTGTAATATAATATATAGCATGTTTGTAATATAATATATAGGATGTTTGTAATATAATATATAGTATGTTTGTAATATAATATATAGTATTTTTGTAATATAATATATACAGACTATTTGTATAGAGAATAACTAGTTAGTGACGTCGGATATCTGCTTTATCCTGTAAAGGTCAGGGTGGGAAATTCCGCGAGGCTATGTAATATAATATATAGCATGTTTGTAATATAATATATAGTATGTTTGTAATATAATATATAGTATGTTTGTAATATAATATATAGCATGTTTGTAATATAATATATAGTATGTTTGTAATATAATATATACATGTAGTATGTTTGTAATATAATATATACTCCTGTTTGTAATATAATATATAGCATGTTTGTAATATAATATATAGTATTTTTGTAATATAATATATAGCATGTTTGTAATATAATATATAGGATGTTTGTAATATAATAATTTTTTATTATATAGTATGTTTGTAATATAATATATAGTATTTTTGTAATATAATATATACAGACTATTTGTATAGAGAATAACTAGTTAATGACGTCGGATATCTGCTTTATCCTGTAACGGTAAGAGTGGGAAATTCCGCGAGGCTATGTAATATAATATATAGCATGTTTGTAATATAATATATAGTATGTTTGTAATATAATATATAGCATGTTTGTAATATAATATATAGTGTGTTTGTAATATAATATATACATGTAGTATGTTTGTAATATAATATATACTCCTGTTTGTAATATAATATATAGCATGTTTGTAATATAATATATAGCATGTTTGTAATATAATATATAGGATGTTTGTAATATAATATATAGTATGTTTGTAATATAATATTAATATAATATAATTTATAGTATTTTTGTAATATAATATATATTCCTGTTTGTAATATAATATATAGTATGTTTGTAATATAATATTAATATAATATATAGTATGTTTGTAATATAATATTAATATAATATATAGTATGTTTGTAATATAATATATAGTATGTTTGCAATATATTATATAGTATGTTTGTAATATAATATATAGCATATTTGTAATATAATATATAGTATTTTTGTAATATAATATATACAGACTATTTGTATAGAGAATAACTAGTTAATGACGTCGGATATCTGCTTTATCCTGTAAAGGTAAGAGTGGGAAATTCCGCGAGGCTATGCCGAGCGGCATTTCTCTTTAGGCCTGAATAGGATAAAGCAGATATCCGACGTCAGTAACTAGATATTATTGTTATCCTGCATACCATAAAAATTAAGGGGGAAAGCTATTATTTCTGTCACATTGTACGATGACCTAGAGGTAAAAATGAGCAACTTTGAGAGAGAGAGAGAGAGAGAGAGAGAGAGAGAGAGAGAGAGAGAGAGAGAGAGAGAGAGAGAGAGAGAGAGAGAGAGAGAGAGAACGAAAGAGAACGAGACAGAGAGAGAGAATGAGACGGAGACACAGACAGAGTTCGAAAGAAAGAGAGAGACAAACAAACCGAGGGAGAGATTGATATTAAAACGAATGAAAATGTGCACAACAACGTTTAACCAAAATGACGCAAATCTAAAATCTTCTAGATCCACATGCATAAATAACAAACATCATACAATGCTCCTATGAGATGTGAATGAAGAAAACGACTTACTTCTGTGTGTACTTGAGCTGGCAGAAGTCAGTTGTGGTCTGGTCTGAAAGGTGGAGTCTTTTATAGCTGGAATCCGATAACTGGTGACAAATGTGTCGTCCGGGATGATGTCATGTTACGAGATATATGAACAATGTGTCGTTGGATGGACGACGGTCAGCGTAACGAATTGTCTGACCACGTTGACGTATACATCTTTATGAACGGTAGATGTATGTGGTTATTCCATCCATCAAACGTAAGTTACACAAAAGAAAACTGTTGTGTAAGAAGTTTTCAATCTTATTTAAGCATTGTTTGTTGGCGTACATTTTGTAGGGGGGAGGGGCGGGGGAGTCTGTATTTTGCCCGAATTAAATGAAAATGCCCGAATCGGAATAGCAACGTTTATTCAATTAAGCATTTCTGTCAAACAGCTATATAGGGCTGCAAACGAATCACTACGCATCTTTACATGGATTACAACTAATTTTGCGGGAACAATGATGGATATACAGGATTAAAAAATTCCAAGTTGACAAATATTTCCCGAATATTTCTATCGTTTATGCCCGAATTTTAGTATTTTCTCCAGCACTAGGTAGAAAGAGGCAGTTCTCACCTCCCACCCCTCTCACCTGCCGCCGTGTCTCATACGCTTATGGGAGTGTATTATATTTATTTATTTATTTGTGGGTTTTTGGGGGTAGGTTCATCGGGGTTTGAAAAAAACTTTAAAAAAACTAAATAAAAAACAGTTCTTTATTCCAGTACTGTATTCTGTACCCCACTACTACTATCTGTCTATTTGTAATCGATGCTTTTATCGTATATTGTTAAAGGAATATTCCTGAGTTTGCTGCAATTTTTAAGATGTTAACGACTAACAGAGACTTTTTAACGATTGTAATTACATATCAAATATATTTTTCTGCATAAAATATTAGTGGCTGTATGTTAAACGTGTTTCTGATCGTTCTAATATTTGTACTAGGTTAAATTTCATTTATGTATGTACGAAATTATTTGAAGGCAAATTCCGGTTTGGGCTTGTTACAAATATTAAGACGACCAGAAACACATTGAATGTACAGACACTGATATTCTAAACAAGAAAATATATTTAATATGTAAGTTTAATCGTAGAAATATTTTATTAGTCGGAAACATCTTACAATGCAGCAAACTCATGAATGTCTCTTTAAGTGGCGTTAGTGTAATCTTTTCAAGTCTATGTTTTAGTATACCTATTTATACTGTAGCTTGTTTTTGTTGAGCGTGCACAATACAGTATTCAGGACTTATCTTTTAAATATTTTATTTAGCCATATTTATTCTACATATTAATGTCATTGTGATTAGCGGGAAAACAATTTATTAATTTCTTCTTTTTTGTGTTGGGAGTGGGGGGGTTGCAGAACTGTAAAAGAGAATATGCCAACATTTTGAAAATTTAATAATATACATTACTCAGCATGATACAAACTATAATTTTTTTACCTTTTACCTAGTTTAAAGCAATAAAAGCTTGTATATTGATTTAAGTTATTAGCAGTAAGCAAACTAATGAATTTATTCATTGTTGCTGATATGGAGTTTTTTGTTTGTTGCGGGTGGGCGTTGGGGTAAATGGTTTTGTTTTGTTTTTTGTTGTTTGTTTGGTTTGGTTTGGTTGTTTTTTGTTTCCTTGTTTGTTGTTGTTGTTGTTTTTTGGGGGGTTAATGCTATGTTGCTCACATTACTATTTATCAAATGTAAAATGTTAATATTCAAAATGTTCCAAATGTCTATCCTTATCCTCAAAAGCTGTCTTGAATCCACAACACTCCACTAAGGTGACTTGAAAGGAAAGAGTGGTCGTATTGATTGCCTCAAAACTTTCTTAAGGGAGATACTGCATACAATATACAGGAGGACCATTAGCCTATAGAGCTTCCCTGTCTAATTTTAAATTTTGTTAATAGTAGATATCTGATTAATGTGTAAAGATCACTTTAAAATATTCATGCGTCAAGTTTAAGAATTATCAGAAGTATCTGCTTTAAATTGGCGTATAGATGATTAAAACACTTGCAATTTGATTAGCACTGTTTATAAGAAAAGTGTCACCTTAGATCATTAGTTCAATATGATGATATTAATTCAAATTGTACAGCTAGCATGATGTTTAGATGTCACATATTTTGGTTGCTGTAGTGGAACTCTGCTTGGCGGCTTTTCGCTGTTTACATAATGATTTCTATAATTTTGGGATTACTTGTCTGAAAGTGTTTGACCAATCTAATTAAAATTAGCTCCACTCTTACATGTGGATCTAACAGCAGCCAGTTGGAGCTCATGTCCACCAATCAAAACCTTACTTGCAGAATCATGCCAGTGATTTGAAAATAATTTGAAAATATTCCGAATTATTCTGAGGGTATACGATATGTTTCATGTGAATTACGAATGCCTTATTTAGACCAGTAGAACTAATTTTAATCAGATTGCTAACAACACTGCGTAGTCTCCAATGTCCAGGTAACATTTCGTCTGTAAATAATAATTTAAATATTGACCAATCACACTTCGCCTTTTATAACGTTATTTGGGAGCATACAAATTCTAAAAATATCGGGCGAGTCTATTTTATTGGCCGCAGTACAGCGAACCATACCAATACGTACGGGATGGGTTATCAGTCTTCAATTTTACATTAAAAATTATTTGTTTATTTACAAAAAAACTAAAAAACTAAATCAGTCTTCAGTTTTACATTACAAATTATTTATTTTATAAAATAAAACATGTTCGGAATGTTTTCAAATTATTTTTAAATCACTGGCATAATTCTGCAAGTAAGAGCAACAGAGTAACAGCAGCCAGTTGTAGCTCATGTCCACCAATCAAAATCTTGATGACAAGTTTAGTACTACTTGTGTTATGACATACTACAAATATTTAATACCCATTCTGAAACATTTCTGTATTAGTGTGTGAAGACTGTCCAAGATAATAATAGTACGAAGTTTCAGAACTATTCGATCAAAACTCTAGAAGATAGACTTTTAAATTTTTGTAAATTTCTAAAACAAAAAAATTACTTTAACAAAAATTCTAAATATACCAATGTACATAATGTATTTCTATCAGTTTGTGAAGACTGCCCACCCCCACCCCCACCCCCCAAAAAATATATCACAGTACCAAGTTGCAGAAATATACAATCAATCTTCAATTTAATGTTTTAAAACATTTAATGAAAATTGAAAATTTTCAAATGTTTCGAAATGCCCTTCTACTAGTTCGTGAAGGCAACTTCTGAGATTACTTATACTAAGGTTGGACCGGCCTCGGTGGCGTCGTGGTTAGGCCATCGGTCTACAGGTTGGTAGGTACTGGGTTCGGATCCCAGTCGAGGTATGGGATTTTTAATCCAGATACCAACTCCAAACAATGAGTGAGTGTTCCGCAAGGTTCAATGGGTAGGTGTAAACCACTTGCACTGACCAGTGATCCATAAATGGTTCAACAAAGGCCATGGTTTGTGCTATCCTGCCTGTGGGAAGCGCAAATAAAAGATCCCTATGTGGCGACAGCGGGTTTCCTCTAAAAAAAACCAGTGTCAGAATGACCATATGTTGACGTCCAATAGCCGATGATAAGATAAAAAATCAATGTGCTCTAGTGGCGTCGTTAAATAAAACAAACTTTACTTTATACTAAGGTTCAGAACTATCCAATCAAATCTCCAGGAAAAGATATACACATGTTGCAGCTTGTCCCCACTTATAACCAATCAGACACTTTAGATATGCCATGTGACCAAAGTTTAACAACATGATATCTAAAATGACAGTATCAACACAAAGAGAAAAAGCATGGTCTTACCACTAAGTAATAAAAATGATTAACCTTTACAACCAAAACACCTGCCGTTATAACGTTTCAGTACACGAATACAAAGACCAAAAGAAAAGTAGCTGTAGTTGGGAAAGGAAGGGGTGGAGTGGTACTGATCAGTTTTTTTTTTTTTAGAGTTTTTGTTTGTTAGTTGTTGTTTTTAAAATTATTTTTCCAAACTTACTAGAATCGGTGAAAGTATGTTGAAAACATTAGCAAAGGAATAGTTTATTCTCTTCATATGCTCTCTAGGTAATATTCATGATGATGTGTTTGATGTTATTAATATACAAAATCATTCCAAACAACAAACATCCATTGCTTGCAGTCAGATTGAACAGTGTTCAGACGACGTTAACTACGACGCAAGCATTGTTCTACGCGAATCCATGGCGATTCTTGAGCGTGACTTGGTCACACTGCGTGGTGAACTCGTTCAGGATGTGGACTGTTTGCGAAAAGTATGGTCATTATGGCACTGAAGTCAAAAGTACAGCTAACAAACTCTAAAGTAAATGATATGGAAAGCAGCGTGGATGAACTGAAGGCGTTAGTAACATCGGTGACAACATCGAAAACTGATTTAAGGAAACGCCTTGGTAATCTAGAAAAAGAACAGAGACATCAACTAAAATTATTAAGTTATGCCGAAGCGACTGCCAACATTAGTCGTCCATCCCACACACTGCATAAAAGACGTCAACTACACAGACTGCATCGAAAGAAACCACTGATTCAACGGAGACATATACAACGGGTTCTAACACTGGCATAACGGTAGATGAGGCCCGTGCAGTACGTGAGTCGACAACATCTACAATGACCGGGTAACCTTACTCATCAGCTGCACTCATTGATATACACGCCCAAACATCGTCTTCACTGAGAGTCACAATTTTGAAACTGTACAAAACCAATCTCCGAAATTACACACAAAAACACACACACACACACACACACACACATACACAAAGTACAAGCAAATGTACCACTAGTCGAGATTTCCCTGCTCGTGAACAGCTCGTGTCAACGATGGAAAAAAAGGGTAACCATCACACCAGTCACGATGACCTGTGCTCCATTGTAAACTCCAAGTGAAATGATACTTCTGTATGTTTAAACAAAATCAGAGTCTGGGCACCCGGTGACCAGTGTAGGGCAACGTTTGCCAAACGATCCATTTTTTTGTGGTGTAACGAGAAAGCCTAGAGAGTAGCCCGATTTTATATTGGTGGAATCAGCAAATATTCCACGGAAACAGGCCTAAGAAAATTCTTTATAGAAAAAGCTTTGAAACCAACCTTTCTCAGATTTTTAAATAAATAAACAATGAAGTCCGCTTCTTCTCAGATAAATATCCAAGTTGGGTATATGTAAAACCCTGGTTACCAAAATACAAGTTTCTTAGCTAATTTAATAACAGAAACACTGACAATGGAATATCAGAATATTCATTTTATGTGCTGGAACTGCCGAGGTATCATGACAGCAACTCCTTATTTAATTAAATGTTTAAATAATCATAGAATAGATATATGTGGCATCACTGAGCACCACTTACGACAATACAACTTCAGTTTTCTAAATTCTATTGATAACAATTATATTGCATTCGTAAAATGTGCAACGGAGCGTGACCCTTCAGTATTTCGTAATGTAAATAAAGGGGGCGTCGCCATTTTACTCCACAATCATTTTGCGCACTGCTGTAACGCAATTGAAGTAGACTGCGATAGAATAATTGCAGTGGAAATTGTGCTCGGTGAGTCCTCAAATATCTACATATTTTGTGTATATATGTCTGCATCTAACTTGTCTGATGATTTATTTAACGAATATTTAAAGATTGTAGAAGAATTGTATATTGCCTACAATGCAAAAGGTATTGTTTATATAATAGGTGACATAAATGCTAAAATAGCTGGGCCGAGATATAACTTTATAGCAAACAAAAGAAGTGATCTATGTCGCGCATTTCTTCTTAGAAACCGTCTTATATCAGTCCACGTTCAGGAATTCTGTAAAGGTCCTCCCTACACTTTCGAAGCTTACGCAGGTCGTCCGCTATCTGCAATCGATCATATTATAGTACCCGAAGAGTTAATTCCTTATATAAGTAATGCTCTAGTTAAAGATGATCATGTGCTCTCATCATCAGACCATAAACCTATAATATGTACTGTAAAGATAAACAATATAACTAACAATGTAGGCACAGTGCCCGAAAAACCATCATAGGAAAATGCTAGACGATCACATACATTGTCGGACTATACGTTTGCCGTGTCCCACATGCTATGGCCAATACACATACCCAATAACGATGTAAATAAAGCAGAAATTGTGTGCTTCCACTTAAATATAGTCCACACATTAAATCAGGCAGCCAAAGAAACAATTCCCTATTCAAGATTTAACAAGCATGTAAAACCATACTGGTCTAAAACAGTTAAGGAATGCCACAAAGATATGTCACAGTATAGGCGATTGTGGATAGTAGCCGGCAGACCCGCGGTTTTCAACATAATGTGTACAGATTTATAAAAGGGCAAAGGATTTATTAAATGAAGCTTATTTAAACTATGAACGCGACTTCTATAGCTCCTTGGATAAAGATTGTGTGGCAGATCACAAAATGTTATGGACAAAACTTAGAAATAAGAAGCTATATTATTTCTTTAAAGTTTAACAATACAACTATAACACAACCACAAGAAATGTGTAGCTCTGTGGCAGAACATTTTTGTCGAGTATTTAGCGACACAGAAGATGAACATTGTGATGACAATTTTAACTCAACTATTGAAAAGAAAGTTTCAGAATTTAAGCTATCTGCCACAAGCAAAGATAGTGTTGATATTTCCCCCATTCTTGTTAACAAAAGATTTATTAAATGAAGCTTATTTAAACTATGAACGCGACTTCTATAGCTCCTTGGATAAAGATTGTGTGGCAGATAACAAAATGTTATGGACAAAACTTAGAAATAAGAAGTTATATTATTTCTTTAAAGTTTAACAATACAACTATAACACAACCACAAGAAATGTGTAGCTCTATGGCAGAACATTTTTGTCGAGTATTTAGCGACACAGAAGATGAACATTGTGATGACAATTTTAACTCGACTATTGAAAAGAAAGTTTCAGAATTTAAGCTAGCTGCCACTACAAGTAAAGATAGTGTTGATATTTCCCCCATTCTTGTTTACAAAATCTGCTCTAAGCTATCGAATTGTGGCCCAGCTATCGAATTGTGGTCTTGTGGCCCAGACAAAATATTCTATGAGCACTTAAAATATGGAGGTCCTTATACTTACTTTTGCTTTGCTCGGTTATATTCCTTGGTAATAAACAGTGGACATATTCCAGAAGGTCGGAATTTAGGGGTTTTAGTCTGTTTATTTAAAGGTCAAAGTAAATCGAAATCCAACAGAGACTCTTATAGAGGTATCGCACTTCTATCTGTAATCTTTAAAGTTTTTGAAAGAGTGCTGGAAACGTTAATGCCAGAACTGAACTCTTCAGAAAGTTTTCCTAATATTCACCAATGTGGTTTTCAGAAAGGCATTTCTAGCATTGACACTTCGTTTATTCTACAAGAAGCTATCAATCACTATAGAGAAAGAGGCGATGGAGTAATTGTTACCTTTCTAGATAGTGATAAAGCCTTTGATACTGTCTGTCACTCTGGTCTCGTGTGGAAACTTTCTAAAACTGGTATATCCCCAAAGCCCGTCTTACTTTAGAAGCAATCTATCCAAACTGTAAACTATAGGTCTTAGTAAACAATAGTTTCTCTTCACACTTTTCTTTGAAAAGAGAATTGTGTCAAGGAAGCATACTATCCCCCAAATTGTATGCATTGTTTATTAATGCATTGCTGAATAATTTAACTCAATCCAACAAAGGTGCAATGATCCTGGATTCTTGAATTTCTTGCCCAACTCAAGCAGATGACATCTCTATTATTTTTTCTTCTCCAAGTGACATGCAAAATATGATTTCAATATGTGAGCGATATAGCGCTAAATGGCGTTTTACATTACCCGCTTCTAAAACACAACTTGTTGACTTCTGTAAGAATTTGGATACACAACTTATACTGTATGGAAAGGAATATACTGTATGGAAAGGAATACTGTATGCATTTAATTACAAAAGTCTTTAAATAATTGGGACAGAACACTCGAGACTTGCAAAGCTTTAAAATCCACTGCCATGTCTCTAGTTCTGGCTGGTTGTCACTGTCATGGAATTAATCCTGTAACTAGCGTCAAGCTAGTTCATTCACTGTGCCTATCAAAAGCCCTGTACGGTAGTGAATTATGGAATAATTTAAATACAAATGAACTATTGGCGTTAGAAAGAGCACATAGCTTTGTAATAAAGATTATCCAGGATCTTCCTAAAAGAACACGAATCGATGTTTGCCTTGGACATCTTGGCAGTATATCCCTTGAAGGAAATATAGATAGAAACAAATTATATTATTTAGGACATCTTTTGCGATGTCCCGTGTGGACGCTGGCTTACAAAATAGCAATCACTCAACTACTAAAGTTTTAACAATCAGTATGTTCGTTCAAATATTGGCTTTGCAGCGGATTATATATCACAATTCTTCATAAATATAATCTACTGCATTACCTCAACGAATTTGTTCTAACATCCGTATTCCCTTGTAAGCAAATTTGGAATAGAATTGTAAGAAAAGATGTTTTAGAATATGAGGAAACTAACTGGCAGTTACGAATTTCCTTAAACCCCAATACAAGACATTTTCTAAAAATGTATGCCAATCTCGAAGTGCATAGAGCTTGGTCAGTTACACAGTCAAATCCATCACTAAATGTGCAAACAAATCACATGATAAATATAAGTGCTACATGAAGACCAAACTTAGTACAAGGTATTTGCACGTTATGTACTATTATCCTGTTCAATTATTTAGACCCAAAGTTTTTTGCAAATGTTACGTTTATTTCCTATTCGATATTTGTTTTGTTTGCATTTACATGAAAACAAACCCAAACCCCGACAGGTTTTATATACAAATCATCATATAAAATGCACGAAGTTGACTTAATTCCACTTTTTAAAAATCTCCGTGTCTTTTGAATGCACGTTATTTCTCCTATAAATAACTACGGTCATTTGCATATCAAAACATTGGGATCTGAGGCTACGTGAAGGCCATTATAGCTTGTTTCACTAAATCAAGGTTATTATTGTTTTGCAGTGTGTAACAGCATTGTCTAATCTTTCCGTTAAACATAGATGTAAACAAACAGAACATGCAACCCTTTCTTGTAGGTGCATTATATTTAATAAATTTAGCTAATGTATTATGTATTTTAATTTTATTATATCAATTATATATTAGCATACCATACCTAACCTAACACAACTGAGGTGTAGCACAGTAATAAACACAAATCACCTCACACACCGCAGGAATGTGCTTTCCAAATTTATAAATAAATTTAATGCAGGGCCGGACCCAGAAGACCGGGCGGGGGGGGGGGGGGGGGGGGGGGGGGGGGATAAAATGTCAAAGACCACCAACATCAAATAATAATAAAAATGTTATTTAATTTGCCTCTAAATTGGGAACTCATACGTATATATATATACGTGGTGGTGCTAGGAGCTGGGGTTTGGGGGTTGGGTGTTACATTTGTAATGCGAAAAACCAAAGGGCTATTGTTCGGACTCGTATGGGTTCAACCACTTTTTCATCCCGCAGACACAGCCCTGAATGTTCAAAATACGATAGCATTGCTTGGTCAATAACATCATTATTTCCATCTATGACTGCACATGCTATTGTAGCAATGTGTAAACCACGTAAAATACAAGTTAGGTAGGGTATATAAATTCATTGAAAATGTATTAGTCGACATTCTTGTTATTGTTATTTGAGGAAAAATATGGGTAAATCGAAAAACACTTCAGTTGATGTAAAATCGTGTATTAAGAACGTTTTCGATTATTTTGAAGATGAATATCAGCGCGGTAGACCTAGGTATGCTTCTTATCGAATTGTCGATCGAGTTGCCGCTGCACTTAAAGTTTCGGTTTCAACAGTAAAAAGAACTGTGAAAAATCTAAGCTCTACGAATCCAAGCACAGAAATCACTGTTAAAAACGCGACCGAAAACTCATCGATTTATTTGATAAAGATGTTATTAGACGACGAGTATACAGATTTTATAGAGAGGGCGAATTACCTACATTACATAAGATTAACGTGGCTTTAAGGGAGGAATGTGGAATCAACATATCCATATCAACTTTACGAAGAACACTCCATGACCTCGATTTTAAATACCAACATATGTCTACAACCGGAAAAGTGATTTTTGAGGACGCCAATATATCAGACAGGAGACTGTCCTATCTCCATGAAATATCCAGTTTACGAGAACAGGGGTATTTAATAGTGTATCAAGATGAGACCTGGGTGAATGTCAACCACACAACATCCCACCACTGGACAGATATCCACCCGGGCACAAGTACCGCCAATCACCTGCCGAAATCAGACGCTGCTGATCGAGTTCCTAAACTCTGTTCGGTGACTGGGAAGGGAAAAAGACTTATTATTTGTCATGCTGGCTGTGATAAATATGGATTGATAGATGGCTGTGAATTGATCTTTGAGGCTAAAAAAAACAGACGGAGACTATCATGGTGAGATGAATCATGAAAATTTCATCAAATGGTTTGAAGAACAACTTATGCCTTCTCTACCAGAACCTTCTGTTATCGTCATGGATAACGCAAGCTACCACAACAAATTAACTGAGATTACACGATGTCCTGCACTAAACGCTAAAAAGGAAGAAATTCAGTCGTGGCTACGAAACAAAAATATACCTTTTGAGAGTAACATGACAAAGCCAGTTCTTTATGAACTTGTGAAAAGTAACAAATGTGCAAAGCAATTTGTTACTGATGATATTGTTGAACGCCATGGGCACTTGTGTCTAAGACTGCCGCCAAGACATTCTGAACTCAATCCGATAGAACTGATCTGGAGTCAAGTCAAAGGGCACATAGCTCGTCATAATGATGGTAAAATGACCACGGTGCGCAGAGAACTTGCACATGCATTGAACTCTGTCACACCTACACACTTCTCTGACGCAGTTAAACACATGTAATAAAGATCGAAGAAGATTTTAGAAAACAAAATAGTTTTATAAGAAATAAAATACCCCCTGTGATAGTCCCCCTTAACGAAGATATTTATGAAGAAATGAGTCCGTCGACTGATTAAGTTATTTCTCCATACCCATCACGAGTATTACTTTAATGTATGCATGAACTCTTTAACACCAAAAACAGTTTATTTCCATATCATTCACTATCAAACAACCTAACAACCTATAAACTAATCGACTAGAAATGCATATAGACTACACATACATACGAGAGAAATGTTTATTTAACGACACACTCAACGCATTTGATATACGTTTATGTGGCGTCAGACAAAACGGTTAAGGAGCATTATGACAGTGAGAAAGAAACTCGCTACCGCCACATGGGCCACTGTTTCCTATAAGCAATTTTGATAAGCAATAAGGGACGTTTTATATGCACCATCCCATAGACAGGATAGCACATACCACAGCCTTTATACATCGGTTGTGGTGCACAGGTTGGAACTATACACAACCCAATGGGTCCACCATGTGGGATCGATCAGTCGACCTACCATGAGCGAACGCTTTACCTCTGAGCTACGTCCCGCTCCATATACAAAAGAAGCCTTAAGTGGGGTTGGGGTTGTGCAGAGGGTCACACCTCCACCAATCGCATGCATACCATATTCTTCTCTCTCTCTCCCTATAACCATATAACCATAGATTAAAATATGTTGAGTGCGTCGTTACATAAATCACGTCTCTCTCTCTCTCTCTCTCTCTCTCTCTCTCTCTCTCTCTCTCTCTCTCTCTCTCTCTCTCTCTCTCTCTCTCTCCCTTCAGCGCGCGCGCTTGTGTATTCCACAATATAATTATAATATTTGATACATATTTTTTTTTCAAACTGAGGTTTTGTCACTTGAACTCCCCACCTGAATCCACACCTGCTTCATGTTTACAGATATTTTCTTAAATATAGGTCATACTACGATTTGTGCGGATAGGACGATAGAACCGAACATTAGTTTGAAACGCACTATATAATGATGCTTTTGATATGCAAATGACCTTAGTTATTTATAGGAGAAATGACGTGCATTCAAAAGACACGGAGATTTTTAAAAAGTGGAATTAAGTCAACTTCGTGCATTTTATATGATGATTTGTATATAAAACCTGTCGGGGTTTGGGTTTGTTTTCATGTAAATGCAAAGAAAACAAATATCGAATAGGAAATAAACGTAACATTTGCAAAAAACTTTGGGTCTAAATAATTGAACAGGATAATAGTAACTATTCCTATCATTTTACACACGTCATGACTAGTTGTTCATACTTAACAACAACCAGAGATACATTCTGGACAACGCTTCTTGGTATTTGTCCTATTGACCTGTCCTGCAAACCCCCAATAAATACTGATGATGAATCATCTATGTTATATAGTGAAAGTGTCATACACTTCATTTATAAAATAACACAAATATATTACGTTAACAATATGAAGGCCAATATACTGTCCAGTCACGACTCTGTTCTTGTGCAAGTCTTTATAGAGGTGTGTTGTGTGTTGTGTGTGTGTGTGAGAGAGAGAGAGAGAGAGAGAGAGAGAGAGAGAGAGAGAGAGAGAGAGAGAGAGAGAGAGAGAGAGAGGGGGGGGGGGGGCAGAGTGGCGAGTGAATATATTTAGCGCGATTGTGTGATTGTAATCAACCAACAACCTTTTTAATGTAAATTTCTCACCATGCGTTTATTAACATGCTACTGTATATTACGTATCATGTATTTTGTATTAAATATTATGTCTTATCCATTATGCATTATCTTTTATGTATTATGTATATCTGTATGGCAATCTGTACTGTTCGAACCCTCTATAAGAGGAATAAAGAATATAGATATATGTGTGTGTGTGTGTGTGTGTGTGTGTGTGTGTGTGTACAGTCAGACCTCGTTACAACGACCGTCGTTACTACGACATTTACAACATCCGACCACAAATTGTCGGGAACGAATGTACACCAAGGTTATTCTGTTTATTACACCGGAATTCACACCTTCCGACACCGACAGAACAAACGTGCAACCAACGTCTAGAAACACCTCTTTACAACATTTTTACATAATCATAGATGCCGTAGTGCGTTGGCAGTACACACAGCCATTTGGCATCCTTGATTTCGTCGCGGGCCGACAGTGTCACATGATGTCTGAGTTACCGATGTTGGCTATGTAGACGTGTATTGCTTTTGAACATAAGCCTTTAGTCATTCCATTAAAGGATTAACTTCGAACAATCAAGTCTACTAGTTTTATGACATTTTGTAAACGAAGTAGGTACTGTGAATTCTATTTCTCATTACAGCCAGTGTACCACGATTGGTATATTAAATGCCTTTGTATGTCTCTGGGATGGTGCATATAAATGATCACTTGCTACTATTGACACCCAATAGCCGATGGTTAATAAATCGATATAACGACAAAGTGACCCAGGGACGAACGTGGTCGTTGTAACGAGGTCTGACTATATATATATATATATATATATATATATATATATATATATGTTACAGTCAATGTGTAAAACCAGGCAATCTGCAGAATGCCTGAAACTTTCAGGCAATCTGTAAAGTAACTGATTCACCCAGGCAATATGTATATTGCCTAAATATTTCAGGCAATATACACATTGCCTGACTTTTCATGGTAATTTCTAGACACATTGCCTGAAATGAAAGATCCACCATTCATTGACAGCAATTGTTGTAAAGGTAAACTCACCTAGCGACAAAATGCAATATTAGTTAAAATTATGTAATTTATTTCAAATAAAAATCTCCACAAAGACATTCTCCAAAAACAAAACACTGACGAAAAGCTTGACATCAAAGTAATTAAGATTCAAAATATTGCTTTTAATCTCACAGTCTTAATCTGTTAATTCTATACTTTGAAAGCATAATCGTAACGGTTAATTACCTTATAATAGATTGTTTTTTTCAATGGATTAGAAGCCCGTTGAACATGCGTTCATGATAACTTTTGATGTTAACCTGTCTTAATCTATTAATTCTATACTTTGAAAGAATAATCGTAACGGTTAATTATATATATATATATATATATATATATATATATATATATATATATACATATATATATATATATATATATATATATATACTTGTGCTCACTTTCATCATTTAAGCTGCGCATATCGCCAGGTGTCCTTTGTTGGACCAGGAATACCTCATTTTAAAACAAATAAGAACAAAAAACAAAACACCCTTGCCCAGTCATTATAAAGGCTGTTCAGTTTACTCGACTGTTAACTGGCATTGGTAAAAAAAAATGGAAATGACCTGCAGGTGCGTATGCAGGAAATTTTGCAGGGGTGGGGACCTAGACATTGATGAGCGATGTTTATGACAGTTCACGTCATGCTTCCCCGGAAAACATAATTTTAAAATCGCTTAAAGTAGGGGCAGTTCAACATCCGAATCCATCACACACACACCCTACCTTATCCACACACATGCACATACACACATTCGTGACCAGGCTGCAACATGTAAGGACCAAATTCTAAAACTGTATTTTCTATAAGTGATGATTTGTAACATTAGTATTGTCTGCTACATTCAAAAATGAACACGGAAATTAATACGATTTCCTCGTGGTAACATTGAACAATGAAGTGCGATCTGTTTTGCGATGTCGATGTGGCGTAACGACAGACACCTTCGGGAACTTGGCCCCTAGAACCGAGGCAGATCCAGAACTGAAACTGGATTTCCATAGCGATTTTTTTTTTTTATCTGCGTCGATCTACGTCAGTGTGCTTTGCTCGGCGACATGTTACAGAGTTTAGGGAAACCAGATTTAATCCATAAGAAAAATATATTTTGAGGGAGTGGGGGGGGGGGTCCATATTAAGTATTATAACGGACTTTCTGGTAAAATATCGGACACCTAGTAACTCTAAAACCAACGTTATGGGGGGTGGCGGGGGTACGTAGGGGTTTTATGGAGGTTTTGTTTCTTTTGGGATTTTTCTCTCTTATTTTTTTTTTTTTTGGGGGGGGGGGGGGGGCCGGGGCGGGTAGTGTTGTTTTGTTTAGGGGAGTTGGTAATTTTGAAGCCAATCTAATATGAACACTACATTGATAAGACATATTCACATTTACTTTGTAGAGTCCAGCAAGTGGTGTTGATTTTCTTAAAATTATATGAAAAGTTCCTTTTAATTGAAACATCTGTGTATATATCCCTACCACTACAGTTCAGTCAGGTTATTATTAGTATTATTAGTATTATTTGTGCCATCAGTATAAAATAAGTTTATAAAAAGAAAAGCATAAATTTAATAACCCTCAAAGATGCTACTGTCTGTCCATCAGATTTGCAAAAGGTGATAAAGTCACCGAAAGAAAAATTGAAAGAGAACAAAATGCATTAATTATGTAGATACAGCTGATTTATTACAACACCAATACGTCAGCAACAACAGTAACAACGTGTGCCATAACACAGCAGGGTCGACGGTAACAGATTCTTCACAATGTCTTGTACAAAATCCATAGTTCACTTTAATATCCCCAAAATGGGTGTGCGTGTGGGAGTGGGTACGCGGCCGGTGGGTAACCGTAGCGTCTTCCTGCAAAATGGAAAATACGTTTCTTAAAATAAGTTATAGTAAACAGGTTAAAGCTGCACAAATATTTTATTTAAACATTATATATCCGTAACAATTTCATATTCCTACGATAAAATATACCATTATAATTAAAATAATCACAACAATGCAATATTGAAGACAAAGACGGAAAAACGTGGCCAGAATTATCACATACAGACAAGAATGTGTGCACCCACTAATGTATTTGTAAACACACACACACACACATGCACGCATGAATATAAACACACGCACATATAAAAAAAAACACACACACACACACACACAATATATATATATATATATATATATATATATATATATATATATATATATATATATATATACATACATACATATACATACACACACACGCGCGCACACACACACACACACACATATATATATATATATATATATATATATATATACCTATCTTAAGCGGCCACACAAAGGAACAGACAAGCGACCGCTTAAGACAGGTGGCTGCTACTTACAGATTGCCATATTAACAGACTTTAAAATGTTTGTTGTTATTTCTTTTTTTTACCGTCTGTACTGCTACTTTATCGATCTAGTCTATAAGTTTGCTATAAATCAACTATTTCTACATGTCGCCTTCTTCAGAAATAATGAAATATAACTGGAATGTATTAATTTAACCGTTTGGAATTAATATTCTCACAAGTTTGTTTTCGTTTTCCATTTAATTAGTTAATTATTACTTCATACTGTCTATTGTCATGAATAGTAGATGAATCTACAAATGTCAAGCTGAGGCCATTAGAAGCATTCCAAAGCCATACTTTCCTAACTGACACACAGTAGAGAAGTTGGGGTTAAATGGGTACTTGTATCCCTGAAGGTGTGAAGATCGCATATTTGCTGCATCTTGTCACTCTTTGTTTAAAATGCCCTTTTATAGAATAGAAGACATTTTAGAGTGGCCGCTTAATACAATTATTTTAGCGATTTGGGATTCAATTTTGGTGGCCGCTGACCGCGTTATATAGGTGACCGCTTATTATGAGTGCATTTGCATTAATATTTTGGTCACATGTCGGGATGGAGAGAAAAAATAATGTGTCCACCAAGGGGATTTGATCTTTCGACCCAGGCACGTCGGGCGCCTGAGCTAGATCCTGCCCCTATTTGTACATATAATACTATTTCCAGCAAGGGACTGTAAGTATTCTACAGTAATATTGCTCAAATTTACAGAGGGAAGATCTTATAAAAGTATTCAAAATTTACTTTACAAACATCTATTATCCAAAATCTTAACAAGGCAAAACGTATTCTGTCCCAAACCCACCTCAAGCGACTTTCTAGTCTCAATGTTAATTGCTAGAAATATACGTCCGCGTCCCCCCACCTCCCGCCCCGACAAATGAGAACAACGAAATTTTCTACAATGACCGTGGATGAAGTTATTACTCACCGTAATCAAACAAATCACCACCTCCCATTAAACCCAATAAACCTAATCCACCGAATCCACCACCGAATCCACCACCGAACATTCGTGCTGAGCCAGCAGATAACAGTGATAACACAACGGTCAAGGTAAAGACGAGGTTCAGCATGATGGAAGTCTGAAATAATAATAATAATAATAATAATAATAATCAAATACTAATATATTCTAAACGTTCATAATAACATTATTTGAGAAAGGTCCGCGAAACAAAACTGACAGATAGTTTTAAAAGTTTTATTTATCAAAAATATATTTAAATGAGCAAGTATTTAAAATATTTCCTCAAAACTGTTAAGATATCGGTTATAAATATTTTGCATTTATGACATTTTAAAGACGAATGTAAAGTTATTTAACGAAATACGTTACATTGGTTTAACTATTGTTTATATATTGAGGGATGATGTGTTATATTTTCACGACATATCTACTTTCATAACATGTGGGGTTTTGCCCAGTGGGTAATTCGTCATATAAAGGACGTTAACTTACTGGAGTCTCTGTGTCTCATTGGTTTACATTTCAGGATTAATATATTCAATTGTTTCTAACAAGAACATGTATACCGATTTAGGGTACAAAAGTTCGCGTCTAGGCACCGACTGCAAACCAGTTATTAACGATGCTACAAATCTGCTACATCGACTTTCGGTCACCAACACAGAACTATTAGAACTTGTCCTGGACAGACAGTCCAGATAGCCGAAATGTGTGACCAGAACACTTGCATTAATAACAAACATCATACAATACTCCTATGAGATGTGAATGAAGAAAACGACTTACTTGAGTGTGTACTTGAGCTGGCAGAAGTCAGTTGTGGTCTTGGACTGAAAGTTGGAGTCTTTTATAGCTGGAATCCGATAGCTGGTGACAAATGTGTCGTCCGGGATGATGTCATGTTACGAGATATATGAACAATGTGTCGTTGGATGGACGACGGTCAGCGTAACGAATTGTCTGACCACGATGACGTATACATCTTTATGAACGGTAGATTTATGTGGTTATTCCATCCATCAGAGGTAAGTTACACAAAAGAAAACTGTTGTGTAAGAATTTGTAAATCTTATTTAAGGATTGGCCATAGGCGTACATTTTGAAAGGGGAGGGGGCAGCCTGTATTTTGCCCGAATTAAATTTTTAAAAAATATTTTTATTGATATTATTATTATTTTGTGTTGGGGTTTTTTGGGGGGTAGGTTCATCAGTGTTTCAAAAAAAAACAACTAAAAAAAAACTAAAACTAAAACTAAATCAAAAACAGTTGTGTATTGCAGTAAGATCCTATCCCACCCCACTACTACTATCTATCTTGTATCATATATTGTTTAGTGGTGATGGAACGAGGCGATTAACATTTTCAATGTAGATTATTATATTTTCAAAATGTTTTAATGATCCCGACTGTAGAAAAAAAGATACTCAAAGACCATTGTAAGTTTTACGTTGGGGGAGGGAGGCGCAGTGGAAAAGAGTTAATGCCAACATTTTCAAAATTTTATAATTTAATATTTTACTCAGCATGATGCAAACTTTAATTTAATTTAAAGCAACAAAAGCTTGTAAATTGATTTAAATTATTAGCAGTAAGCAAAATAATTAGTTTGTTTATTGTTGCTGATATGGGGTTGTTTTCTTTTGCGGGGGGGGGGGGTGTTGGTGGTGGTGGTGGGTAATTGGTTTCGGGCTCTTTTTTTTTTTTTGTTGGTTTGTTTGGGGGGTTGAGGGATAGTTGAGAAAGGAGGGGGGTGGAGTGGTACTGATCAGGGTTTTCTATGAGGTTTTTTTTTAGTTTTTTTTTTTTATTATTTTCAAACATGCTAAATGCCCTCTATTTCAATTAATTGCTATATAGTGAAATGTAAAAACGTTGCCCTTCCCAACACGCAGTACCGCCTACATACTGCATTCGTGTTAACTTAAACTGGTTGGGAACCATTGTGAAAATCGCCCATTTAAATAAACTGCTATGCTTAACTTTATTAAAATTATAAGTTATTTCAACAGTTCATTACATATTTATCAATCTTAATGCTTTTTTTTAACCCAAAACTAAATAAGAATCTTTACATGATCGTATTTCCCCTCCAATTTACTTTTTGACCCATTTTTTTAAATTCTAAACTAACGTCAAAAACCTGCAACAAGTGTGACAGAACGTTATACAAACGTTATACAAACGTGAACAAGTGGGGACATTTGTCCTGGCATGTCCAACAATGTTTTTGGACAAATGTATGATCGTTTAGACAGGGCTTTACATAAAACCTAACAAGTGCATGACGTTTTCTTTTTGTATTTTGTATTTTTCTATTTTTGGGTGTTGTTGGGTTGTTTTGTTGTTGTTGGGATTTGTTTTGATTTTGTTTTGTTTTGTTTTTTTTGTTTTTTGGTGGGAGGGGGTTGTGTTGGGGTTTTTTTGTTTGTTGTGGGGTTGTTGTTGTTTTGGGTTTTTTTTTGTTTTTTGGTTTTTTTGGGGGGAGGGGGTTCGGAACGCTGTAATGTAAAGTTGCTATTGAAATGTTTTTGTTTAGAGACTGTTTGTTTTGTTTAACAACACCACTAGAGCACATTGCTTTATTAATCATCGGCTGTTTGGTGTCAACCATTTGGTAACTTTGACAAGTAGTATTAGAGAGGAAACCCAATATATTTTTCCATTAGTAGCAAGGGATCTTTCATATGCACTATACCAGAGACAAGAGAGCACATATCAATGTCTTTGATATACCATATACCAATCGTGGTGCACTGGCTGGGACGAGAAATTCCCCATTGGGCCCACCGACGGAGATCGACCGCACATGAAGCGAGTGCAGATTTTGCATACGTTAACTGTGGAGTGTCGCCGTAGTACGTGCGCTTATATGGCAATAAACGTAGTGCCGTGACCTGATTAACTTACATCTGATTTGCAAAGTTATCAAATTCTGATAGTAATGATCTAAATAGAGAATAATATCTTAAAACGAGTTGTTTAAAAACGAGTTGTAAGATAAACGGTATCTAACGGACACGAATGTAGTATTCTGTTTCTTACATATCTTCAGGAAACAGTTTTAAAATAAATCTAAACGCATTTTCCAACTAAAACCTCTGTACGGCCCAAGCGCTTAAAGTTAACTTGTACGTCCATGGGCGTACATAGGATTTTGAAAAGGGGGATTCCAATACATAGGATTTTGAAAAGGGGGGTTCCAAAATAAATTGCAGAGATATTGGGCATATATTTCTATGTTGAGTAAATATAATAATGTCAGATATCAATGTCAGATATATTAGATTATAAAAAAAAGCGAAGGGGGGGGGGGGGGGGTCGGTCGAACCCATCACCCCCCCCCCCCCATGTACGCCCATGACGTCACAGTAAATTTCAGGTTCTTATATTAATCTAATGATCGATTTCTGCCGTGCTTTTCCATTGGGTGGTATGGCATTGGTGACCTGGTCATCCCCTAGGTGTAGCCAGTCGTACGTCTGTAAAATGTTATCGCACGTATATGTGTTCACAAGTATGTGTTATCAAAAATAACGAATTATGCTTTCACCAACGGGTGTGTAAGAAAATGAATTGAACAGAATAACAATTTAGAAGTTTTGTCTATGTTATTCTATCTGAAAGCGGTATCATACCATGTCAGTGTGTGAATGTGTTGTATGAAAGAAAGAAAAAGAAAGAAATGTTTTATTTAACGACGCACTCAACACATTTTATTTACGGTTATATGGAAAGAAAGAAAGAAAGACATGTTTTAGTTAACGACGCTCACCACATTTTATTTACGGTTATATGGCGTCAGACATATGGTTAAGGACCACACAGATTTTGAGAGGAAATCCGCTGTCGCCACTTCATGGGCTACTCTTTCCGATTAGCAGCAAGGGATCTTTTATTTCCGCTTCCCACAGGCAGGATAGCACAAACCATGGCCTTTGTTGAACCAGTTATAGATCACTGGTCGGTGCAAGTGGTTTACACCTACCCATTGAGCCTTGCGGAGCACTCACTCGGGGTTTGGAGTCGGTATATGGATTAAAAATCCAATACCTCGACTGGGATCCGAACGCAGTACCTACCAGCCTGTTGACTGATGGCCTAACCACGACGCCACCGAGGCCGGTATGTTGTATGAAAGTATGTATCATTATTTCTCTCTAATCACCGAGGTCTAATGTTCAATGTTGTACAATTACTAACTCTAGTAAATAGGTCCCTGTTTCACTGGACTCAGACTGGAGCAGTTATTTATAACAGGGTATCTGTGAATAAAACAAAAAGCGGGGGGGGGGGGGGGGGGGGGGGGCAGGAAAAACGAAGAAGTTGAAGCTAAGTTGATGTGATTTTTAAAATTATAAATAAACTCGATAAAACAGTGTTAATGTAGAAATACAACATCGTAGACATATTGACATTAATGCTACAGTCACATATTCACCGGGCCCCGTACGATTTTTTTCTACCTACGGCTGATTTCTAAGATTTCGGGAAATCGAGGGTATCGCAGGTGCGGCATCCTTGTGTAGCAGTCACATATTCGGCAGGGCCCACGCGGTGCTCTTTAAAGTTTTCTCGACTCCAATCGCGAGGCGCCCGTGTGTAAGCTGCAAGGGTGCCGCAGGATACTCCTACGGACACCACAAGGTGTCCCTGCGGCGCCCATGCGCATATTCTCCGTGTATCGTCCTTTTTTTAAACTTCATTGTTCTTCTTTTTCTTTTCTTTTTTTTTTGGGGGGGGGGGGGGGGGGTTGGGGGGGTTGTAGTTTTTGTTGTTTTTTATTTTTATTTTTTATTTTCTGGGGTTGGGTTTGTTTTGGGTTTTTTTTTTTTGTGGTTTTTTTTTGTGTTTTTTTGTGGGGGGGGGATAATTGGTCAATAAGTACATACCAGTACAAATTGGTGTTGGTAAATGAATACAGAATTAATATAGGAATCGATACATGGTCAAAATAGGAATCGATACACAAGCAAGGGTGTATCGTATAGTCAGCAGTAGTATCGGGATGCGTCGATATATTGATGCATCGGTGTATCGTATCGTCAGCAGTAGTATCGGGATGTATTGATATATTGATGCATCGATGTATCATATCGTCAGCAGCAGTATCGGGATGCATCGATATATTGATGCATATTGGTGTATCGTATCGTCAGCAGTAGTATCGGGATGCATCGATATATTGATGCATCGGTGTATCGTATCGTCAGCAGTAGTATCGGGATGCATCGATATATTGATGCATATTGGTGTATCGTATCGCCAGCAGTAGTATCGGCATGCATAGATATATTGATGAATCGGTGTATCGTGACAACCCCTACCTAGATTAGAAACCCACACACCATGCCACATCCTCCCTAGCCCACGTGTTTTAGGCTTTGGTTGCTTGTTTGTTTGGTTTTAAAGCATAGGAATTCCACTAAATACATGAAAGTAGAAACCGTAAATATATAAAGGCTTCGCAGTTCATGAAAATATGGTTTTCACACATCACTCGTTGACATAAAAATCGTATTCGAAAAAACCCACTATGAAATGGTCTATTTATTACACACAAATGTACATCTTTCCTAGTTTTTAACAATATCTTCCGCTTTTTTTTGTTATATCTTTCGCTGATCCTATCGAAAACACGTAACGCCATAATATATTTCTTCCGGTTGAATGTTTGCTGAAAATTTATTTGATCATGAAATTTTAAAAAGAAATACGAATAAAAAGTATCTTTATTAAATTATTAAATTAATAATTACTTAATAATACTGCTGTGCAACCATACCTGACAAAACGATCCTCCCAAAAACACACACACAAAAACAAAACGAATCGAACGGCAAGTTTAAAAACTTGTACTCAACGACGGGACAATCTGTCATCATTATTTAGCTTCGTATTCAGTCCTTTTGAGATATTTTATCGTAATTGCACTTCATATCTATTTTTTATAGGTCCAATTGTTTAAATTTAAAAAAAACAACATATTTTTCAAATAAGACCAGATGCATTGGTAAACATCAAACTTAAACTCGTAATAATTTACAAGGGAGATAACTGAATTATGAATGTTCACAAAAATGTTAATATAATTTCTATATTTTCACTGTAATTAAAATACAATGAAAATATGACTTTTTACCGAATATCACTTTTATGGTTTCTGTAGATCTATATACTTCATTGCTTATATATATATATATATATATATATATATATATATATATATATATATATATATATATAACACAAAGCAGTATACCAAATAGCATCCAAAAGTTAATAGGTCAGTTAATAGCAGACGTGTAGCCAAGGAAGACAATGCCTCCCCCCTCTGCTCGTCCTCCCCAATTAAAATTATGTTTGTCACACCACCTTTTATATCAACCTGTCGCCACAACACGTGTAAAAGGCAGCGTGTCGCCACCACCACTACCCAATGAGGGTGCTTTCCTGGCTATGTTACAATTTTTACGCGATACTGATTTTTACTCTAAATTTCAATTCTATATATCTGTGATATTTGTATTTTTGCACAGTTCTTTACACTGTGTTTTAATTTAACTGTTGAATTTTTATATTGATGTGATTCAACATTCAATGTTTTGCTTTTACCATAGTGTGACACCCAATAGCCAATATATTTTTCGTGCTGGAGTGTCGTTAAATATTCATTCATTCATTCCTATGTGTAAAAGTTTAACCACATATGTTACTATTGTCGTCTTAGGGATTTGCTTTGGCGGTATACACCCATCATGCTGATTTTTTAAATAATAATAATAATAACCGAAAATGCCAATACCACAGCTTTTCTAGTCCCACCATTCCTCCATCTGTTACACAAATAGCAGGATACTAGAGGGGTGTGTTCATCGCACAGGCATGCTTAAGGGTGTATACTACCAAATCAAATCCCATAGACGACAATAGTAACATATGTGGCTAAAACTCCTACCTGCAACGTATCAATCGATATAAACGCCACGGATATAAATACCACCACCCCTCACCCTTAAAGTGAATCACAAAAAAAGAGTGTGTCAAGCTGCTCATTTCTGAGATAACGGGTAGCGTCTATGACTACCCTAGTTCCGCACAAAATTTGAGTACTTTTTTTTTCACAGGTACCCCATACATGTTCCAAGCACAAGGCTACTTGACACAGTGGTACTAGATGAAATAAAATTGCATACATTTTTAGCCCAGATGAAACTAATTGTTTTTACAACCAACACACTCACATTTATAACCAATCACAGGACTTGTGGTGTTCACTTCTCTATCAGAAGTTGGCTGCACCTCGAACTTTGACCCAGCCGGAAGATATTTGGTTTAGTACTACCTTAAGATTACACACCACCATTAATTACTCCATGCAATTCAGTACAATTTCTATGTCAGAATATATTCTGTTAAAACTCGCTCTGGGTGGGTGCCGGTACCGGGATGTGAACCCTGTACCAACCAGCCTTAAGTCCGATGGCTTAACCACGACACCACTGAGGCCGGTATTACTATTTGATATCTACCTTTCAAAAATAGAATAGTCTCCCTTGATAAGCATCTTGCAAAAGATCAACACACTTACACAGTTGTTATCAGTTAGTACTAAATACAACAAGTAACTTCAAACCAATGGCCATTGTTTTTGTCTTCACCATGGTTTGACACCCAATAGCTGATATATTTTTCGTCCTGGGGTGTCGTTAAATATTCATTCATTCATTCAAACCAATGGGTTATTTACAGAGATTATCCAACAAGTAATCATGAAAGAAAGATTTCAAAAGGCACTTCAGAATAGTGTATTATTTTTTCGATGAGGAACTATTTCCCATAGGCATACGGACTCCCATTTTTGTAGTGGGGGGGGGGGGGGGGGGGCATGCTGGCTTGAACGAAATTAAACGAAAATCCCAGAATCTCTGTAACATTTATTCATATTAGCATTACTATTAGCATTACTATCAGACAGTTATATAGGGTTGCAAACGCATCTCTACGCATTTTTACATGGATTATAATTAATTCTGAGGGTAGAATGATGAAAATACATGGTAAAAAGGTCTCAGGTTAGCACATTTTGCCCGGATATCTCTATCATTTTTGCCCGAATTTAAAGTTTTGCTCCAGCACTACGGCGGGGGGGGGGGGGGGGGGGGGGGGGGGGGGCAGTTGCACCCCGTCTCGTCCACTAACCGGACTAAATTTAAGCTGCTACCACAAGTAACCACACGACAAATGGTGATGTGGTTCCTTAAGTGGTGCCTTAAGCTTTCGTTGGAATGAAGCACATGTCAAATGATTGGTTGATTGAGAAACAGTGATAGTCACTGAAACAAAAAGATAACAAAATGCATTCATAATGTAGGTACAGCTCATTTATTACAACACGAATACGTCAGCAACAACAGTAACAACGTGTGCCATAACACAGCAGGGTCGACGGTAACAGCTTCTTCACAATGTCTTGTACAAAATCCATAGTTCACTTTAATATCCCCAAAATGGGTGTGCGTGTGGGAGTGGGTACGCGGCGGGTGGGTAACCGTAGCGTCTTCCTGCAAAATGGAAAATGTTTCTTAAAATAAGTTATAGTAAACAGGTTAAAGCTGCACCAATATTTTATTTAAACATAATATATTCGTAACAATTTCATATTCCTACGATAAAATATACCATTATAATAAAAATAATCACAACAATGCAATATTGAAGACAAAGACGGAAAAACCTGGCCAGAATTATCACATACAGACAAGAATGCGTGCACCCACTAACGTATTTATAAACACACACACACACACACACACACGCACGCATAAAACACACGCACATATAAAAACACACACACACACACACACACAATATATATATATATATATATACATACATACACATACGCGCACACACACACACACGCACACACATATATAAATATACCTATCTTAAGCGGCCACACAAAGGATTAGACAAGCGACCGCTTAAGACAGGTGGCTGCTACTTACAGATTGCCATATTAACAGACTTTAAAATGTTTGTTGTTGTTTCTTTTTTTACCGTCTGTACTGCTACTTTATCGATCTAGTCTATAAGTTTGCTATAAATCAACTATTTCTACATGTCGCCTTCTTCAGAAATAATGAAATATAACTGGAATGTATTAATTTAACCGTTTGGAATTAATACTCTCACAAGTTTGTTTTCGTTTTCCATTTAATTAGTTAATTATTACTTCATACTGTCTATTGTCATGAATAGTAGATGAATCTACAAATGTCAAGCTCAGCCTACCCTGAGGCCATTAGAAGCATTCCAAAGCCATACTTTCCTAACTGACACACAGTAGAGAAGTTGGGGTTAAATGGGTACTTGTATCCCTGAAGGTGTGAAGATCGCATATTTGCTGCATCTTGTCACTCTTTGTTTAAAATTTTACTTTACAAACATCTATTATCCAAAATCTTAACAAGGCAAAACGTATTCTGTCCCAACCCCACCTCAAGCGACTTTCTAGTATCAATGTTAATTGCTAGTAATATACGTCCGCGTCCCCCACCCCCCGCCCCAATCCCAGTTCGATCAGAAGACTTTCTAATAGTACCATCATCTACTGTACAAGGAGCCCAAATAATTAGATCCATGGAGACAAATGAGAACAACGATATTTTCTACAATGACCGTGGATGAAGTTATTACTCACCACCACCTCCCATTAAACCCAATAAACCTAATCCACCGAATCCACCACCGAACATTCGTGCTGAGGCAGCAGATAACAGTGATAACACAACGGTCAAGGTCAAGACGAGGTTCAGCATGATGGAAGTCTGAAATAATAATAATAATAATAATAATAATATATTCTAAACGTTCATAATAACATTATTTGATAAAGGTCCGCAAAACAAAACTGACAGATAGATAGTTTTAAAAGTTTTATTTCTCAAAAATGTATTTAAATGGGCAAGTATTTAAAATATTTCCTCAAAACTGTTAAGATATCAGTTATAAATATTTTGCATTTATGACATTTTAAAGACGAATGTAATGTTATTTTAAAAAAATACGTTACATTGGTTTAACTATGGGTTATATGTTGAGGGATGATGTGTTATATTTTCACGACATATCTGCTTTCATAAAGGACGTTAACTTACTGGAGTGTCTGTGTCTCATTGGTTTACATTTCAGGATTAATATATTCAATTGTTTCTAACAAGAACATGTATACCGATTTAGGATACAAAAGTTCGCGTCTAGGCACCGACTGCAAACCAGTTATTAACGATGCTACAAATCTGCTACATCGACTTTCGGTCACCAACACAGAACTATTAGAATTTGTCCTGGACAGACAGTCCAGATAGCCGAAATGTGTGACCAGAACACTTGCATTAATAACAAGCATCATACAATGCTCCTATGAGATATGAATGAAGAAAACGACTTACTTGTGTGTGTACTTGAGCTGGCAGACGTCAGTTGTGGTCTTGGACTGAAAGTTGGAGTCTTTTATAGCTGGAATCCGATAGCTGGTGACAAATGTGTCGTCCGGGATGATGTCATGTTACGAGATATATGAACAATGTGTCGTTGGATGGGCGACGGTCAGCGTAACGAATTGTCTGAACACGATGACGTATACATCTTTATGAACGGTAGATTTATGTGGTTATTCCATCCATCAGAGGTAAGTTACACAAAAGAAAACTGTTGTGTAAGAATTTGTAAATCTTATTTAAGGATTGGCCATAGGCGTACATTTTGTAAGGGGAGGGGGCAGTCTGTATTTTGCCTGAATTAAATAAAATAAAACTATTATTATTATTATTATTATTATTATTATTTTGTGTTGGGGTTTTTTGGGGGGTAGGTTCATCAGTGTTTGAAAAAAAACTAAAATTAAAAAAAACTAAAACTAAAACTAAATCAAAAACAGTTGTGTATTGCAGTAAGATCCTACCCCACCCCACTACTACTATCTATCTTGTATCATATATTGTTTAGTGGTGATGGAACGAGTCGATTAACATTTTCAATGCCAGAGGTAGATAATTATATTTTCAAAATGTTTTAATGATCCCGACTGTAGAAAAAAAAAACCTCAAAGACCATTGTAAGTTTTACGTTGGGGAAGGGAGGCGCAGTGGATCCGCCAGGTGCGTTATTGCAATCTTTTCAAGTCCATATTTTACTAGACCTATTTATACTGCTGCTTGTTTTGTTTTTGTTTCTGTTTTGTTTTCTTGAGCGTGCACAATACAGTATTTAGGATTTATATAATAAATATTTAATTTAGTCATATTTGTCTCACATATTAATTTGATTATGATTAGCGGGAAAGCAATGTATTAATTTCTATCTTTTTGTATTGGGAGTGGGGGGAGGTCTGCTAGGAGTGGGGGGTTGCAGAACTGTAAAAGAGTTAATGCCAACATTTTCAAAATTTTATAATTTAATATTTTACTCAGCATGATGCAAACTGTAATTTCTTAACCTTTTACCTAGTTTAAAGCAACAAAAGCTTGTAAATTGATTTAAATTATTAGCAGTAAGCAAAATAATGAGTTTGTTTATTGTTTATTGTTGCTGATATGGGGTTGTTTTCTTTTGCGGGGGGGGGGGGGGGGGGGTGGGGGTGGTGGTGGGTAATTGGGGGTTTTGTTTTGTTTTTTTTGTCGTAGGTTTGTTTGGGGAGTTGAGGGATAGTTGAGAAAGGAGTGGAGTGGAGTGATACTTATCAGGGTTTTCTATGAGAGTTTTTGTTTTAGTTGTTTTTTTTAATTATTTTCAAACATGCTAAATGCCCTCTATTTCAATTAATTGCTATATAGTGAAATGTAAAAACGTTGCCCTTCCCAACACGCAGTACCGCCTACACATTGCATTCATGTTAACTTAAACTGGTTGGGAACCATTGTGAAAATCGCCCATTTAAATAAACTGCTATGCTTAACTTTACTAAAATTATAAGTTATTTCAACAGTTCATTACATATTTATCAATCTTAATGCTTTTTTTAACCCAAAACTAAATAAGAATCTTTACATGATCGTATTTCCCCTCCAATTTACTTTTTGACCCATTTTTTAAAATTCTAAACTAACGTCAAAAACCTGCAACAAGTGTGACAGAACGTTATACAAACGTTATACAAACGTGAACAAGTGGGGACATTTGTCCTGGCATGTCCAACAATGTTTTTGGACAAATGTATTTTGTATTTTTGTATTTTTGGGTGTTGTTGGATTGTTTTGTTGTTGTTGGGATTTGTTTTGCTTTGGTTTTTTGGGGTTTTTTGGGGGGAGGGGGGTGTTGGGTTTTTTTGGTTTGTGGTGGGGTTTGTGTGGGTTTTTTTTTTGGGGGGGGGGGGAGGGGGGTGGGGGTTTTTTTTTTTTTTGGGGTGGTGGGGTTTGTGGGTTTTTTTTTTGGGGGGGGGGGTTTGGGGGGGTTCGGAACGCTGTAATGTAAAGTTGCTATTGAAATGTTTTTGTTTAGAGACTATTTGTTTTGTTTAACAACACCACTAGAGCACATTGCTTTATTAATCATCGGTTGTTTGGTGTCAACCATTTGGTAACTTTCACAAATAGTATTAGAGAGGAAACCCACTAAATTTTTCCATTAGTAGCAAGGGATCTTTCATATGCACTATACCAGAGACAAGAGAGCACATACCAATGTCTTTGATATACCAGTCGTGGTGCATTGGCTGGGACGAGAAATTGCCCATTGGGCCCACCGACGGAGATCGACCGCACATGAAGCGAGTGCAGATTTTGCATACGTTAACTGTGGAGTGTCGCCGTAGTACGTGCGCTTATATGGCAATAAACGTAGTGTCGTGACCTGATTAATTTACATCTGATTTGCAAAGTTATCAAATTCTGATAGTAATGATCTAAATAGAGAATAATATATGAGCGGCCGTTAGATACCGTTTATCTTAAAACGAGTTGTTTAAAAACGAGTTGTAAGATAAACGGTATGTAACGGACACGAATGTAGTACTGTTTCTTACGTATCTTCAGGAAACAGTTTTAAAATAAATCTAAACGCATTTTCCAACTAAAACCTCTGTAGCGCTTAATGATCGATTTCTGCCGTGCTTTTCCATTGGGTGGTATGGCATTGGTGACCTGGTCATCCCCTAGGTGTAGCCAGTCGTACGTCTGTAAAATGTTATCGCACGTATATGTGTTCACAAGTATGTGTTATCAAAAATAACGAATAATGTTTTCACCAACGGGTGTGTAAGAAAATGAATTGAACAGAATAACAATTTAGAAGTTTTGTCTATGTTATTCTATCTGAAAGCGGTATCATACCATGTCAGTGTGTGAATGTGTTGTATGAAAGAAAGAAAAAGAAAGAAATGTTTTATTTAACGACGCACTCAACACATTTTATTTACGGTTATATGGAAAGAAAGAAAGAAAGACATGTTTTAGTTAACGACGCTCACCACATTTTATTTACGGTTATATGGCGTCAGACATATGGTTAAGGACCACACAGATTTTGAGAGGAAATCCGCTGTCGCCACTTCATGGGCTACTCTTTCCGATTAGCAGCAAGGGATCTTTTATTTGCGCTTCCCACAGGCAGGATAGCACAAACCATGGCCTTTGTTGAACCAGTTATAGATCACTGGTCGGTGCAAGTGGTTTACACCTACCCATTGAGCCTTGCGGAGCACTCACTCGGGGTTTGGAGTCGGTATATGGATTAAAAATCCAATACCTCGACTGGGATCCGAACGCAGTACCTACCAGCCTGTTGACCGATGGCCTAACCACGACGCCACCGAGGCCGGTGTGTTGTATGAAAGTATGTATCATTATTTCTCTCTAATCACCGAGGTCTAATGTTCAATGTTGTACAATTACTAACTCTAGTAAATAGGTCCCTGTTTCACTGGACTCAGACTGGAGCAGTTATTTATAACAGGGTATCTGTGAATAAAACAAAAAGCGGGGTGTGGAGGGGGGGGGTGGGGGTGTTGGGGGGTTGTAGTTTTTGTTGTTTTGTTTTTTGTTTTGTTTTTCTGGGTGTTTTTGTTTGTTTTGTTGTTGGGTTTTTTTTGGGGGGGGGGAATAATTGGTCAATAAGTACATACCAGTACAAATTGGTGTTGGTAAATGAATACAGAATTAATATAAGAATCGATACATGGTCAAAATAGGAATCGATACACAAGCAAGGGTGTATCGTATAGTCAGCAGTAGTATCGGGATGCGTCGATATATTGATGCATCGGTGTATCGTATCGTCAGCAGTAGTATCGGGATGCATCGATATATTGATGCATATCGGTGTATCGTATCGCCAGCAACAACATATTTTTCAAATAAGACCATATGCATTGGTTTCACCGAATGTCACTTTTATGGTTTCTGTAGATCTATATACATCATTGCTTATATAAACAAAGCAGTATACCAAATAGCATCCAAAAGTTAATAGGTCAGTTAATACTACCAGTCCTGTCATTGGTTGTAAATGCGATAAGACTTGTAAGATTTTAATTTGAACTAGTATCAGTGTACCAGCTGCTATTATGCTTCAAATACGTGCTAGATCCTACTAAAAACAGGATAACAATGTTTGTGATGATTTACGGTAGCTGAGTGTAACATTGGTTTTTTTTGCATGCAATAGTATACATATATGAAAAGCATTGGGCACAGGTTATCCGATTCTGGAAGTTATATCTAGCAGCTTAATCCTACTTAAAATCAGGATAAACAATTTTTGTGATGATTTGCCGTAGCTGACTGAAAGTCGCTTCCCGTTATATCTAAAACTATCCGCTTAACCCCCAAATTTGTTCTGATTTTACTTTAAGCGTGAGGGGTTGTGGTATTTATTATCCATGGTGTATAATATGTTGATTGAAACGCAGCGTGTAGCAGACGTGTAGTCAAGGAAGACAATGCCCCCCCCCCCCCCCCCCCCCCCCTCAATTAAAATTATTTTTGTCACACCACCTTTTATATCAATCTGTCGCCACAACACGTGTAAAAGGCAGCGTGTCGCCACCACCACTACCCAATGTGGGTGCTTTCCTGGCTACGTGTAAACGTTTAACAACATATGTTACTATTGTCGTCTTAGGGATTTGATTTGGCGGTATACACCCATCACGCTGATTTTTTGTAAATAACAATAATAAAAATCGAAAATGTCAATACCACAGCCTTTCTATCCCCACCATTCCTCCATCTGTTACACCGAATATCTTTATCCATTTTTGCCCGAATTGAAGTTTTGCTCCAGCACTGGGGTTGGGGGACTGTTGCACCCCCACCCCCACCACCCCGTCTCGTCCACTAACCGGACTATATTTAAGCTGCTACCACAAGTAACCACACGACAAATGGTGCTGTGGTTGCTTAAGTGGTGCCTTAAGCTTTCGTTGGAATGAAGCGCATGTCAAATGATTGATTGATTGAGAAACAGTGATAATCACTGAAACAAAAAGAGAACAAAATGCATTCATAATGTAGGTACAGCTCATTTATTGGAACACCAATACGTCAACAACACCAGTAACAACGTGTGTCATAACACAGCAGGGTCGACGGTAACAGCTTTTGGACAATGCAGGCATTAGTATACATATATGAAAAGCATTGGGCACGGGTTATCCGACTCTGAAAGTCGCTTCCCGTTATATCTAAAACTACCCGCTTAACTCTACTAGAAATGTGCATGGTGTATGGGATTTATGTTATAAATGGTTCCTTCACATGAATGTACTAGCAATAACGGAACAAGTCTGGTTGATTATTTTAATGTGTCTTTATTTATATTTAGTTTAGAAAATGACACGGTAGTTCATTCTAATATTGAGACTGATAATTTTCCAATATCCTGAGTTTTAACATTTATTAAACTGATCATAGCCAGTGTATTGTTGTAATAGTAATAGTTACAGAACCAATAGTTACATATAAGCATAAGCGTACAAGACAGTGGGGCGGGGGGCAACTACCCCACTAGTTCTGGAGCAAAACCTCAAATTCGGGCAAACATTATAAAGATATTCATGCAAAATGACACCTTTTTACCATGTAGGTTCATCAAAGGCCGTGCTATGTGCTGCCCTGTCTGTGGGAAAGTGCATAAAAAAAAAACCTTGCTGCTTATCGGAAAAAGTAGCCTATGTGGCGGCAGCGGGTTTCCTCAAAAGTAATATGTCAGAATGACCATATATGTTGACGTCCAATAGCCGATGATAAGATAAAAATCAATGTGCTCTAGAGGCGTCGTTAAATAAAACAAACTTTACTCTTTTTTTTTTTACCATGTATTTCCATCATTCTACTCTCAAATTTAGTTGTAATCCATGTAAAAATGTGTTTTGCAACCCTATATAGCTGTTTAGTAGTAATGCTAATATGAATAAATGTTGGTATCCAGATTCGGGCATTTTCGCTTAATTCGGTCAAAAACCAGCCTGGCCCCTTACAAAAATGGCAGCCCGTACGCCTATGGATAAAAGCGGTCTCATGATAGCTTTCAAATATTTCAACGAGTTTTACTCGGATACGGCACAGGATGTCTTTGATTCATTTGCTGCATACAGATGTAGATATTGCCACTGATTCATTAATTGAATTAGAGTTGCCAGAGACCATATGAAATGTACATCTTCCATTAGTATAAAGGGACATAATTTAGCCTGCTTCGTTTGATAGAGATTGTCGTGAAGCCAAACAAAATAAATATCGCTTATTAAATATGAATAGGGAGTGCCCAGTTGATACAAATGTGACGGCTTATAATGAATGTTAAGAAAAAAAAAAAAATCGTGAATTGTCACAACAAGAAAACATTGCATAACCAAAGTAGTATTAATGATGTTGATTATGTTGTACCTGCCTCGGTGATGTGGCTAAGCCATCGGACATAACGCTGGTAGTTACGGGGTTCGCAGCCCGGTACCGGCTCTCACCCAGGGCAAGTTTCAACGGCTCAATGGGTAGGTGTAAGACCAGTACACCTTCTTCTCTCTCACTAACTACTAACACATAACCCACTGTTCTGGACAGACAAGTCATATAGCTGAGGTGTGTACCCAGGACAACCTTAATTGGATATAAGCACGAAAATAAGTTGAAATGATTATGCTGTTAAAGAAAAGGATGGTCAAACATTTTGGGAAAAAGGGTAAAGTCGCTATTATTTTGCCATGGTTCAACTTTTGATGATGATGTAAATGAGTTTATTATTAATCATGATCCTGTTAATTGTGTTGACTGGATTTTGTCTTCAAATAATTTCGTACGTACGAAAAAAATATTTTAGGAAATAAAATGAAATTTAACCTAGTACAAATATTAGAACGATTAGAAACGCGTTTAATATACAGCCGCTAATATTTATGCAGAAAAATATATTTGATATATAATACAATCGTTAAAAAGTCTGTTAGTCGATAATATCTTTAAAATTGCAGCAAACTCAGGAATGTCCCTTTAATTCTACCTTTGATGCTATTACTTATGTAGAAGTAAGAAGTGCTATAACATCACTTAAGCTAGGTAAAATATATAGTATATTAAAGGAATTGCCTTGTTGGGTTTTTTTTTAAAGAGAAATCTACTAGTATAAATTGGATATGTATTGTACACATAACACACTAGTCGTGTGTTTTTAAAGTAGTTATCTGGGACATGTGGCCTCAATTACTGAATAAATGGTTTCTCTTTTCTTGTCTTGTCTTGTCTTGTCCTTACTGTCTTGCACACGATGACATTTAGCAGGGAACTATGACTGGGTGTGCTCATCACAGAGACATACTTAAGTTTACACACAACCATTAATTACTTCATGGAATTCAATACAATTTCTATGTCAGAATATATATTCTGCGAAAAATACAGCAATATCGAGAGGGCTACTATGTGTCTGCTAGTTTTAGGGAATAGTCTCCCTTGATAAGCATCTTGCAAAAAAACATCAACATAGTTTGACCACCAACATTTTCAGTTATCTACCCTTATGCCAGAGCATCGTGAGCATCGTCTCATTTTTCTGTTATACAAGTGGCGGTATATCACTTACACAGTTCTTATCAGTTAGTACTAAATACAATACGTAACTTCAAACCAATGAGTTATTTAAACACTACAGAGATTATCCAACAAGTAATCATTAAAGAAACCGGCCTCGGTGGCGTCGTGGCAGGCCATCGGTCTACAGGCTGGTAGGTACTGGGTTCGGATCCCAGTCGAGGCATGGGTTTTTTAATCCAGATACCGACTCCAAACCTTGAGTGAGTGCTCCGCAAGGCTCAGTGGGTAGGTGTAAACCACTTGCACCGACCAGTGATCCATAACTGGTTCAACAAAGGCCATGGTTTGTGCTATCCTGCCTGTGGGAAGCGCAAATAAAAGATCCCTTGCTGCCTGTCGTAAAAAGAGTAGCCTATGTGGCGACAGCGGGTTTCCTCTAAAAACAGTGTCAGAATGACCATATGTTTGACGTCCAATAGCCGATGATAAGATAAAAAATCAATGTGCTCTAGCGGCGTCGTTAAATAAAACAAACTTTACTTTACTTTCATTAAAGAAAGATTTCAAAAGGCGCTTCAGAATAATGTATTATTTTTTCGATGAGGAACTATTTCCTTAATAGCCGTATAAACCGGAGTATATCAAGCTGCTATAACAAGTAACCAGACGACAAATGATGCTGCGGTGCCTTAAGCTTTCAGTGGAATTAAGCACGTGTCAAATGATTGGCATGATTGATGGTTGAAGGTAATAAAAAAAAATGTTTTGTTTAACGACACCACTGGAGCACATTGATTAATTAATCATCGGCTATTGGATGTCAAACATTTGAAGGTAATAAATCACAGAAACAAACCATAAACAAATAAACAAAATGCATTAATTATGTAGATATGGCTCATTTATTACAATACGTCCACAACACCAATACGTCCACAACAACAGGAACAACGTGTGCCTTTTCATAATGTCTTGTACAAAATTCGTAGTCCACTTTAATCTTATCCATGGTATGGCACTGGGAGTGGGTATGCGGCCGCTCGTCTACCGAAACGTCTTGCTGCAAAATGGAAGACAAAAATCACCAATGTTTGTTATAGAAAAAAAGAAAGAAATGTATTATTTACGACGAACTCAACACATTTTAATTACGGTTACATGGCGTCAGACATATGGTTAAGGACCACACGGATATTGAGAGAGGAAACCCGCTGTCGCCACTTTATGGGCTACTCTTTTCGATTAGCAGCAAGGAATTTTTTATAAGCACCATCTCACAGATAGTATTAACAATCGTTTTTCGTCTCATCTATTTTTGTTTCCATTAATAATTCATGAGCTAATTTTAGTTTTATTGGTATATTTTATTGCACGAATAGGTCAAGTATACGGTTAAAGTTTGTTTTGTTTAACGACACCACTAGAGCACACTAATAATGATCGGCTATTGGATGTCAAACATTTGGTAATTTTCACAAATAAGTCTTGGAGAGGAAACCTGCTAAATTTTGTCCATTAGTAGCACTACTAGCTAATACCACCAACCCCGTCCGGAATTTTGTCAACGTACCCTCTTCTTAAGATGTTAAGTATATTCTCTATATCAAAACACTTCCTAATCAACGTACCCTCTTCTTAAGATGTTAAGTATATTCTCTATATCAAAACACTTCCTAATCAACGTACCCTCTTCTTAAGATGTTAAGTATATTCTCTATATGAAAACACTTCCTAATCAACGTACCCTCTTGTTAAGATGTTAAGTATATTCTCTATATGAAAACACTTCCTAATCAACGTACCCTCTTCTTAAGATGTTAAGTATATTCTCTATATCAAAACACTTCCTAATATTTGCGTTATCGACTGCAAAAGCAACCCAAATAATAATGAGTTGTATGGCGTTATACACAACAAATGAGAACCACATATAGAGTTATATGGAGTTATAACAGGTGAGAACCATATACAGAGTTATATGGAGTTATAACAGATGAGAACCACATCAACTATTGCAAAATGACAGCGGATGAAGTTATTACTCACCGTAATCTAATTCGAATCCGTCACCTCCCAGAAATCCCAGAGCACCAATGCCACCTAATCCTCCACCCCATCCTCCTCCCCATCCTCCACCCCATCCTCCACCCCATCCTCCGCCCCATCCACCGCCCCATCCACCGCCCCACAATCCTCTAGCAAAAGATAACTGGATCAGTGCCAACACAACGACCAAGGTCAAGACGAGTTTCTGCATTATGAAAGTCTGAAATAATAATAATAATAATCACAATAATAATCACAAAAATAACAACAATAATAATAATAATAATGACAATAATAATAATATGAATAATATGAATAATAATCACAATAATAATATGAATAATAATAATATGAATAATAAATAGCGAGTATAATAATTTCTTTATTATCCATATTATTATTGTTATTTTCTTTATGAATAACAAGACCCAACTCAAAATGTTTCAGCCACAACTAGAAGGAGACGACAAAATGACGTCATATTTCAAATGCACAGTCTGGGCTAGGACTGAAGAAGCAACGTCATGTTATGACGTCGCTTCCCAAAATTACGTTATTATACTTATTACACGTGTGCTTCGTATGATTATTATTAACTTGGTTATGTTGAACCATATGGATAATAGTAATAATAATAATAATAATAATAGAGTAATATCAAAGGTATGTGCGTTTTTAGAAACACCAAGTTGGTCAGAAAGACTTCGGGTGAACGGAAATAGATATTCTATATAATATCTCAGTTATCAATTTTCAATTATTAAAAAAACGGCTCTAATAGTGAAAAATAGTGTCACTTTAAGGCCGCTGTACTCTTTCCTATTTCCAACAACTAATTACTGGCCCTTGTTCTAGACAGACAGCCCGGATAGCCGAGGTGTGTGCTCAAAACAGCGTGCTTAAACCAATTTCTTACTTTTACACCCGTTGGTGAGCACATCATTCGTTATTTTTGATAACAAATACTTGTTAACACATACACATGCGTCAACATTTTAAAGACATATCACTGGGTGCTCCTAGGTGATGACCAGGTCACCAATGCCATACCATCCAATGAAAAAAAAAATACCGGTCGAATCGATCTCGTTGGAAGATAAATGGTCTCTAACGGCCACTCATGTGGCATTCTCTATCTGATAAATGAAAGTGAAGGTGTAAACAAGTCCTTAGATTACATTTACGATTCTACTAAATGAAAATGAAGGTATATAATCATTCGGCTCAGACTGACATAATAAATACAGTTACGATTACGAATATGTATATTTGGATTGCCGATCATTTCACAGCGTGTTCTAATCAAAGACAGACAGAACAAATTTAATACAATAACTATGAGATGTGAATGAAGAAAACGACTTACTTGTGTGTGTACTTGAGCTGGCAGACGTCAGTTGTGGTCTTGGACTGAAAGGTGGAGTCTTTTATAGCTGGAATCCGATAGCTGGTGACAAATGAGATGTCCGATCTGACGTCATCTTACGAGATGTGAACAATGGGTCCGTAGATGGACAGCGGTCAGATGTAACGAATGGTCTGACCACGATGACGTATGTATGTATGGTTGATTAATGTAGTGTTTGTTTCTTCCACCAGCAGTAAGTTTAACAACAAGAAAATTGTGTTATGCAAGAAGTTGTAAAGGTAAGTGAGATTAATTGTATAGATCCGTAAATTGTCCCCTAACACCCACCTATTCCCAATATCTCCCAAGTTCAGGTTGTAGTTTTTAAACTGCATATAATATTATTATATAGTGGGTTTAAAAGACATTTTGACCATTTATCATTACTAGTGGTAAAACAATATATAGTTCTCTGTTGTTTTAATATAGTCTTGTTTTAAAAAGGAAAACCTGAACAGCACTACAATCACGCGTATTTATCGTTTATAATTATTTTTATGTTGACTTTTTTTTTATATTTGTTGTTGAACACGCTTTCTTCAATACAGATTATGGCCTTTAAATTGTTATATTCCACGAAGCAATTATTTTCACCGTTTCATCCCATGCGAGTCCCGTGACACCTCCTTTGGAAGGAAGGAAATGTTTCATTTAACGACGCACTCAACACATTGTACTTACGGTTATATGGCGTCAGACATATGGTTACGGATCACACAGATATTGAGAGAGGAAACCCGCTGTCGCCACTTCATGGACGACTCATTTTCGATTAGCAGCAAGGGATCTTTAATATGCACCATCCCACAGACAGGATAGTACATATCACGGCGTTTGTTACACCAGTTGTGGAGCACTGGCTGGAACGGCCTCCTTTGGAAGGAAACAATTAAGGGTCACAAGCCTTCTGTGACTCCTAAATATTTTTTGTTACATTAGTCTAGGCTTAACAAATTGAGCAAGCACCTAAATTAGGAATCCATTAAATTTGAGCTAAATTTACTCTCTTCTTCTTATTTCATAACATATCATAGACACTCGCCGATGAAACAGCAGCCCGCTTATTAAATTTAAAATGGTGATGAATACATTTTGTGGGTGACTTAAACGAGTATAGTCAAATGCTGTAAACACCCTGTAATGGTGACCGACAGGTTAGTAACTGACGATACGTTATGAATTTGAGATAAAAAAAAATAAAAAAATTTAATAATAATTTAAAAAACAATTTAAATGGCTGCCTATGTTTTATGCTCTTTATATTTTTTTCATGATCAATCCTGCCGGTGACGGACAATGGATTGTTACTATACATGTCATAGTCCTGTGCTATCCTTATTCCCTGTCAGGCGCTGATAAAACGGTGGTGGGGTTGGGGGTGCAATCTGATTAAAATTAGCTCTGCTGGGTCTAGCCAGTAGATCTAACAGCATTGTGTAAACTCCCATGTCCAGGTGACATTTCATCTATAAATAACAATTTAAATATCGACCAATTACATTTCGCCTTTTATAGCGTTATTCGGGAGCATACAAATTCTAAAAATATCGGGCGAGACTATTTATGCAATAGGCGAACTTGTTGGTCTATTTCAACATTGAAAAAGCAGGGGGAAAGTGCAGTAATAAACTTTGGATTGTATACTAGTATAAACAGATTTTATGGCTATACCATCACTGGGTTTTTTTTCGTCTTGAAACGAATTTTATATAAAATTTTATATTGCAATTAGTTTCCGGCATACTTCGTAATTCACCCGAATCATTTCGTATACCCTCGGCATAATCCCGAATGTTTTCAAATTCTTTTCAAATCACTGGCATGATTTTGTAAGTAAGGTTTTGATTGGTTGAATGGAAGGTCAACTGGACATGAGCTCCAACGGGCTGCTGTTAGATCCACATGTAATAGTGGAGCTAATTTTAATTAGATTGGGTTGGGGTGCGCATTTCAATGTTATTTCGACATTTACGAAAATGGACGGAAAACGTTACGTCAACAATGTTTTGATATTTTAATATGCTTATTGATGTCAAAGCGATACTATACACATTCTTCTGAATATACATGAAATTTAAAATAAGAAATGTGCCAGCAAATCGCTGTTTGACATTCATAAGTATATTTATTTTTATTTTTAAATGTAAAATGTATATCTAATGACGTGCAGAGTGAATATAGGGTCTATCATGTAAAGTGTCTGTTTGATTGTTTATCAGGACGGATGAAGTCGGAGGTGGGGGGTGCGTAGGGTGCGTAGTCAGGTTTTCATATTGTGGGGCCACACTCATTGGGGGGGAGGGGGCATATGTGACCGAGGAGAGTCATGGCTTCCATGCTTACTAATAAGACTGTACAAGAAAGGTTAATGTTCGCGAGGTTAATTCAGTTACAATTTAAAACAAATTGCATCCGCCATCATCAAAGCCTCGTTGTGACCCCTGTTCGAATTCACGTTGGATCCGCTACTATATTTGTATTTATGCACGCTCGCGCGCGCGTACACACACACATATAAACTAAATGCGCGCATACAAACACGCATATGCACACACACAATATACAAACGAATATAAATATTTATAATACCTATTACTTTGCTTATTCTGGCAGAAATGTTTGGGTTTTGTTTATATATATATATATATATATATTATTATTATTATTATTATTATAGGTCTGCCGGATCATTTTGAACGGAGCGGGGAGGGGGAAGGCATAAATATAAATAATGGTTAATACTGAATAGTAAACGAGTATACCCCAACCGCGTTCAAGGTCATAAGCGTACGAGACAGGGGGCAGGGGAAAGACAACTGCCCCCTAGTGTAGGAGCAAAACGTCAAATTTGGACAAAAATGATACAGATATTCGGGCAAAATGTGCTAACCTGATACCTATTTACAATGTATTTCCATCATTCTACCTCAAAATTAGTTGTAATCCATGTGAAAATGCGTAGTGATTCCTTTGCAGCCATACTATATGGGGCGGGCCGTAGCCCAGTGGTAAAGCGAACGCCTGATGCGCGGTTTAGCAAGACTCGAGTCCGTTCACATGACTAGAGTATATTGTTTTACATCATTTTGCCTTATGTTTGTCGCCGGTTACATTATATAAGACATGGAGGAAAAAGAAAAGTTTAACATGTGGAATGCTTATATACAACGGCATGATTTGGCATCTATGTTCAGCGCTGAAATTAAAATGCATAATGCTATTTTACTTTATTCCTTAGTCTCATTATCATCTGGTGTCGGGTACTCGGTCCGGGTCGAGTTTGACCCTCGAGTGCTCGAGTCCAATATTTTGGACTCGTGGAGGCGTTATTTTTCAGTATAGTTATAAGTGGCAGTTGGCAGTTCGATCGCTCCTCTGGACTGGATGCAAAGCCTCATCCATTCATTGTCCGCTAGGGGACGGCTACTAGGCCAATAGCTTGATTAGATGTTTATGTTTTGGGCTGACCTTCTAAAATGGTGTGTAATTCAATAGTATTAATATCCGTACTACGCAAGTAATTTAAATAACGTCCACCCCATATTTTGGCTTAAATGACAATTAATATATTTTTAATTTACTAATTTATTCCAATTTAAGTGTATGCCTTCAATCCAAATTGCCTCTTTCTGTCCTGGGCAGGAGAACTCGTGCCCAGGATGGACGTGCCTGAACATTCAGTGGATATGGGCACGTTAATAAGAGTTTTCCTTCCTTCGAGTTTAATCGACAGATAAACGCTCTGGATTAGCCAGGGTTTTGTACTGGGGTGGGGGAGGGGCACTCAAATTATGAGTGGGAGCACCAGCACTGTCGATAATTCATGTTATGGGGCGACAGGAAGATATAACGAGAGGGAGGTGTGATTGGGACGGTGAGGGGGTGGGGGGACACGTAAGTCCAAGTTCAAGTTGTATAACGTCTACATTCAGAGCAAGCTGTTATAGAGCACGCCTGTCATGGGCGCAAGTTCTGACTACTGCCAGATCTTCCGTACAGAGCCCCGTTTTACGAAGCGATCTTAGCGCTAATAACACCTGAAGTGTATTGCTACCTTATGCATTTAAGGTAGTACTAAACCAAATAACTTCCGGCTGGGTCAAAGTTCGAGGAGAAGTGAACAATACAAGTCCTGTGATTGGTTATAAATGTGAGTGTGTTGGTTGTAAAAAATAATAGTTTCATCTGGGTAAAAGAAATATACCATTTTATTTCATCTAATACCAATGTGTCAAGTAGCCTTGTGCTTGAAACATGTATGGGGTACCTGTAAAAAAAAGTACTCGGATTTTGTGCGGAACTAGGGAAGTCATAGACGCTACCCGTTATCTCAGAAACGAGCAGCTTGACCCCCAATTTTTTCTGATTCACTTTAAGTGTGAGGGGTGGTAGTATTTATATCCGTGGCGTTTATGTCGGTTGATAAGTTGCAGGTAGGAGTTTTAGCCACATGATTTTGTCATTTTATTTAATTAAACGATACTGGTTGATTAATTAGCCATCACTCGACCATGCAAGTTCACAATGACCTTGACCTTGACACTAATCTCTGTACATGGCTCTGAATGGAGTTTCAATCAAAGTTGGCACTGAAGAAAAGTTGGTTTTGGCCTATAATTCATATTGTAAAGATTTCAATAATTTCTTTTTACATGGTATTTGACTTGCCATATACAACTGCTCTTAAATATGGTATTATATAAAGGCAACCTGAACTAAGATTTTAATAGCAATTTATTTTTATATTAAAAATAGCATGTGCCAATAGTGTCTTTAGTTTCCATTAACATTGTTAATTTTTTATGTATGAAATTCTAAAAACTCAAATTTGTAAAGAACTTGATTTTTATTGTCATTTTGACATATTTATAGGGTGCTAAGTCATATTTTAGACAAATTTGTAGTTTTATGCAAAATTTAAAGTAAATTTGAAGAAAAACTTTACTAAAAACATAATTAAATTTGTTGTCACTATTATGCCTTCTGTTCTTTTTTGTACATAACAATAAGGTTGTTAAACATATACTTAGATCTCCAGATCATTTTTTTTCTTAATAATCACTTAGTTAGCTCTCATGAAAAGCATTTTGAGTTTATACTAGAGTCAGAACCAATTTTTTCAGATTTGATTATCTGCCTTGGATTAAGTTGATAATTTATTTTATTGTTAAAGCTGTATTACCTAATGTTACTAACTAAATAAAATGCTGGATTACAGATTGTAGGAATACATCTAATATACATATTGTATTCATGCAGATTAGAAAATAATGCAAGAAAATAGATGTTCGGGTAATTTTGTCATTTAAAAATACTTTTTTTCAGTAATTAATCAAAAATACATGTGTGAAAGCTGCATGATAATTTCAGATATCACAACTATTAAAACCTCCAACTACAGTAGTGTATAAATAAAATATAGTCAGAAATATTGGTTGCAGCCAATGGTTTTGATGGTTCATTATGAAAATCAGCATGGCCGATGGATTTGAAATTCCCACACCTGGTAACTTGAAGACACCCACACCCAGCATACAGGATTTCCTCCCAACACTAATGTTCAGGACATTAAGTCATTATTTCATACAGGTACAGTCATGTTTGTGTTTCCTTCCTCAGACAGTGTATTTTTTTAATACTGATATTTCTTTGATGTGCCTGTTAAGGTCTTCATAATCTAGGGGTCAATCAAGTGCATGTGTTTTAATGGAATTCTTTAAAGGGGTAGAGGTACTCTGACTATCTTTGTTGTCTCTACATATATACCTGAGTACACACACCCAACTGAAAGTAAATATCTTCAGGAGTTTCATTTTAAAACATTTTGTTGTTTAATATGACATATTGCGTTTGTAAAAAACTATATGCAATATATATGCTTTTTGAGGTGTACATTATATTAGGTTGCACTGTAGAAACAACAGTTTCAGTGAGGTTGTCAGTTTATGTCAGAATACACCAGATCCTGGTTGTCATAAAGACACATAGATGGACACTTTTTGAAAAATGTATGTTATCAGTATAGGTAGTACTAAACCAAATAACTTCCGGCTGGGTCAAAGTTCGAGGTGCACCGAACTTTTGATAGAGAAGTGAACACTACATGTCCTATGATTGGTTATAAATGTGAGTGTGTTGGTTGTAAAAAATAATAGTTTCATCTGGGTAAAAGAAATATGCAATTTTATTTCATCTAGTACCAATGTGTCAAGTAGCCTTGTGCTTGAAACATGTATGGGGTACCTGTAAAAAAAAGTACTCGAATTTTGTGCGGAACTAGGGAAGTCATAGACGCTACCCGTTATCTCAGAAATGAGCAGCTTGACCCTCAATTTTTTCCGATTCACTTTAAGTGTGAGGGGTGGTAGTATTTATATCCGTGACGTTTATGTCGGATGATACGTTGCAGGTAGGAGTTTTAGCCACATATGTTACTATTGTCGTCTATGGGATTTGATTTGGTAGTATACACCCGTAAGGTGATCTTAGCGCTAAGATCACCTAGAGTGTATTGCTACCTTATGCATTTAAGGTGATCTTAGCGCTAAGATCGCTTCGTAAAACAAGGCCCTGGGCCCCGTTTCACAAAGCAATCTTAGCGCTAAGATCACCTTAAGTGCATGTGTTGTCTGTGCAGTTACGGTGATCTTAGGACAGGAATCAATGTAAAGTGCTTGAGCCTAGACAAAACGTTAAAGGTGCAGACCCTAGTTTTAACTCGTAAGGACTAGACACTAAGTTTAGTTAATTTACAAACCTGCAACTCATTTGGATAAAGTTACAATAGAGTGAAAGAAGAGTCTGTGGCCTTAAAATGGGACATATCCCTAAAAACAGACTAGAACTCGAATCAATAAACCGCTACTTCAAAGACGCTCGTGCGTTTTTTTAAATATGAAAAATGCATTGTTTGGTACTACAAACACCGGGATGACCAGAAACACTTCGGCTCTACGGAAATGGATAGTCTAAAGAATACAATATAAGTAATGTTTGATTTCAGTGATCATAAAGGGCTCTAATTGTGAAACATCTGCTGCAGTGTTTAAAAACCTGGGTCTGTCCCTTGAAAGTATTGTTCAGGCTCGACCAGCACAGACCATCGTAGGAGATAACTCTAGTTATAACGATGGGTGGCGGGATTCAACATTAAGTTTGGAAAGCACTTCCTTAGTAAAAATAAAATTAAACCTTGGATGTCGTCATTGAATGTGCAGAACTTGTATCTGTATTTCTCCAGCAAGCGAAATGCATTCCGATTTCCAAAGTCTTCAAACTGCACAAGAACATTTTCCCCGTATCTACAAAAGAACAGCATAAAACTATTGCGTAAATAGAGGTATTAAAGGGACATTCCTGAGTTTGCTGCATTGTAAGCTGTTTCCGACTAATAAAATATTTCTACGATTAAACTTACATATTAAATATATTGTCTTGTTTAGGATACCAATGTCTGTATATATTCAATGTGTTTCTGGTCGTCTTAATATTTCTAAGAAGCCACAACTGGATTTTGTCTTCAAATAATTTCGTACGTACGAATTAAAAAAAAAAAATTAGGAAATAAAATGAAATTTAACCTAATACAAATATTAGAACGATCAGAAACATCAAGAAAAATATACTTGATGTGTAATTACAATCGTTAAAAAGTCTAGTTAGTCGATAACATCTTAAAAATTGCAGCAAACTCAGGAATGTCCCTTTAAAGTGTGTTTTGTTTAACGACACCACTAGAGCATATTTATTAATTATTCATCGGTTATTGGATGACAAACATTTGGTAGTAATAAAAAGTAGTCTTCAGAGGATACCGCTACAATTGTTCCATGATATTAGTAGAAAGGGATCTTTTATATGCACTTTTTAAAAACAATGGAACAGAACATACCATGGCCTTTGATATACCAGTCGCGGGGTACGGGTCGGGACCGACCGCGAATTAGGCGAGCGCTTTACCACTGGGCTACGTCCCGCCCCCCTGTTAAGTAAAGCGAAAACATATAAGGTTGGAAACACACTTTGGTGATAGCCAACCTTTATATTTTGTTCAGACTGAACAAAAAGGACATGGACTATACGATAAACGCTCATAATAACTGAATGCGGCGCGTGCGTGCGGTCCGGTTAAAAAAAATCGAAATACATTTGTTTCAGTGAGAGCGTCTAGACTGGATGTGTGCGGAACATCTACACAACGCATGCGGCCATCCGCAATGAAATGATCGTATGTGGTGCATATTCCCAAAACGCAAGCCGTAGACGCAACAGTCGGACCGCACGCCAGAGCCGGTTTAAAGATCCACGGGGCCTGTAGTACAAATAACAGCGGAGCCCCCTTCCCAGGATATATATTTTGCAAACCCTTCGGGGGAGAGGGGAAAAATGACCTGGAGAAAATAAATGTACACATCACCGCGGGTTTCCTTGAAGCGCAGGGCCTGTAGCACGTGTTACAAGTATTACTAGGATAAACCGTATCTGTCGCACGCAAGCGTCGCATACACGCTCTACATTCAGAGCAAGCTGTTGTAGTGCACGCCTGGTACTTATATTGAAAGGGACTTTTATAAGTCTGTTGCCACTGGTAACATGTTGTCGACTAACATATATGTTTTAATGCATATAATTACATATTAAATATAGTGTACATTGTTTCTGCATCAAATTATCAATGTCTGTATATTAAATGTGTTTCTGATCGCCCTAGTGTTTGCAATAGCTCAAACTTCGTTTTATCTCTTAATAGATATTTATTCGTAAGTACAAAATTGAGAGACCAGGCCCCGTGTTTATAAAACTTAAAGTCTAGACTTTAATAAAGTCCAGACTTTAACGTAATGCTATTTGAATGGCGTTGCCATGACGTTAAAGTCTGGACTTTATTAAAGTCTAGATTTTAAGGTTTATAACAACGGGGCCAGACCCAAGTTCAGTCAGCGAACGTTTCGCTAACGTTCGCTAACTATTTGATTGGTTCCCGACGTGGCTGACCAGAAACACATTGAACAATGAATATACAGACACTGATATTCTAAACAAAACAAAAAACTATATTTAGTGTGTGAATTTAGCCGTTAAACGATTTAATAAGTCTGAAATATATTACAATGGCAGCAAACACAGGACAGCCCATTGAATTTATAACCGCCACTGGAACTATTGGAACTTCTCTGTCTATAGCTGAGATACACGTTATTAAATAATTTAATTACAATTATTTTGTAATCAAATGCAGTCTGTGAACTATCTAAACCACATATAAAAGGAAAAATAATAACACAATTAGTATTCATTGAAACACTTCCAGGGCCGTAGCTAGCGGAAACAATTATAGAAACTTAAAGAAAATTATCTTCTTAACCGTTTACGGAGTTTTAGACTATTAACTACACAGCCCCCCCCCCCCCCCCACCCCCGTCCCCAAACAAACAATAAATCCTAGCTACGGCCCTGACTTCAAACTATTTTTAAATAGTGACCAAAACATTGCAAATAATCCGTCAAATACTGTGTATATATTTATTTATCTTAGAAACATGTTAATGCATACCATCAACTATTCTGAAAATAAACCTAGTCTCCTTAATTTATTTTGTTAAATAATAATTGTACTAGTCACTGTCTTCTTATTTTTTTAAAACAACATTATCTGACATTTGTGGTATCACATGGTGAATTTATACGATTTAAAGACATCTGGTTGGCTACTCCACAGGTGATAACCCTGATAACGACGAAGTCACGCCGACCAATGAAATGAACACTACCGAAACGGATTGTATTCTGAGGTATGAGTTAACTGTAAGTGCTAATGCGCTGTAAATAAGATATAGTTGACAGAAACGTTTACATTTATTTTAAACCTGGTTTTCGAAGATATGTAAGCAAAGGAATGTTAGAAAGTCCGTACGCTGGTTACCTTTTAACAACTTTGTTCATGAATTCTTCAACCAGCTGGTCGTAAGCCGGGCCTCGCTCTCTCTTCTGTCTCAAACCAATGTACATGGGATCTTTAAGCAATGTCTGAAAAAAAATAGAGAAATGTTGTACTTATGTCACATGATTTAAATTGTTGGAAAAACCCCACTATTTTAGCACATGCTTCTTTTTTCTTTTTTTCTTTTTTTTTTTGTATTACCTGTCACCGGCCTCGGTGGTGTTGTAGTTAAGCCATCGGACATAAGGCTGGTAGGTACTGGGTTCGCAGCCCGGTACCGGCTCCTACCCAGAGCGAGTTTTAACGACTCAATGGGTAGGTGTATTACCACTACACCCTCTTCTTTCTCACTAATCACTAACAACTAACCCATTGTCCTGGACAGACAGCCCAGATAGCTGAGGTATGTGCCCAGGACTACGTGCTTGAACCTCAAATGGATATAAGCACAAACATTAAATGAAATTAAATGAAATTACCTGTTTTCATTTAACGAAAGGACAACACGTTCCAAATTAATTGCATATTTCTTTGGTATTAATAAAAAATAAAAATAAAAATTTAAATCGTCTGTACAAAAAAATGTCCAAGCCTGTCTGTGTTTAGGAATTAAAATGATCAATGATTTTTGATATAAATACGTAACTGGAAACAAAGACAACCATAATGTTTTTAACACATTCCATGATGCCATTGGAGTGTTATATACAATTGTTGAACGGCTTGTGGGAACTGTTGTTTGTTTGTTCACTTGCTTGTTTGTTTTGTTTGTTTGTTTGTTTGTTTTGAGACAAAAATTGTGGGATGGTGCATATAAAAGATTCCTTTTCTGCTAATCGAAAAGAGTGGCCCATGAAGTGGCGACAGTGGGTTTCCTCCCTCAATATCTGTGTGGTCCTTGACAAATATGTCCGACGCCATATAATCGTAAATAAAATGTGTTTAATGCGTCGTTAAATAAAACATTTCCTTCGTTCCTATTCAGTCTTGGCGTGGGATACTAGTTTAGTGGCTAAAGCGCTCTTCTGGGATTGCACTGATATTTTATACAGAAAACAAAAGAGTATTTAATATGTAAGTTTAGTCATACAACATCTTTGTAAGGAAGGAGGCAGGAAGTAGCCTAATGGTAAAGGACAACAAATTCTGGATCTGAACAGTCTCTTTAATATGTGTACTTCGTTTCGTGAAGTAATCTTGATTGTTAAATGGAGTGTTGCTCCTGAACGCACGGACGGACGGACGCATGTATGTAACAGACGAAAGGACTGTGCCCGTTTTAACACTCCCTTCACACCCACCTCGTGAATCGCGATGCGAGGAATAATAAAAGAGCTGGGTGTTACTCCCGAAAGAGCTAACTTTCAAGAAGAAGTTTGTTTTGTTTAACGACACCACTAGAGCACATTGATTTATTAATCATCGGCTATTGGACGTCAAACATTTAGTAATTCAGACATATAGTCTTAGAGAGAAAACTCGCTGCATTTTTTTCTATTAGTAGCAAGGGATCTTTTATATGCACCATTCAACAGACAGGATAGCACATACCACGGCCTTTGATATACCAGTCGTGGTGCAATGGCTGGGACGAGAAAAAGACCATTGGGCCCACCGACGGGGATCGATCCTAGACCAACCGCGTATCAAGCGAGCGCTTTACCACTGGGCTACGTCTCGCCAACTTCCAAGAAGCGGGAGAGTACTGAATTTTAAGAATATACCTAGATGAGTTATTTCCCATCATATTAGATCTACTCTAGCTGTTAGTTTGCTAAATAAGGTCACAAACTCGTATGCAGGAATTTTTAAAAAGGGGGTGGTCTAGACTGTGGCGAGCGAAGTTTAGGGGGTAATGGTGGGGTCGAGTCATGCTTCTCCGGAAATTATAGCTTTATATAAAAAAAAATATATAACAAAAATATGCCTGAGGGAGGGGAATTAACACCCTGAACCACCACCCCCTGCACACGCGCCTGGTCATGGATATTAACTTAGTGCCGATCTACAAATAATTATTGGACTGCGCAGCCAAGGGAACGAAGGAAATGTTTTATTTAACGACGCACTCAATACATTTTATTTACGGTTATATGGCGTGAGACATATGGTGAAGGACCACACAGATATTGAGAGAGGAAACCCGCTGTCGCCACTTCATGGGCTACTCATCGTTCAGCAGCAAGGGATCTTTTATATGCAACATCTCACAGACAGGATAGTACATATCACGGCCTTTGTTACACCAGTTGTGGAGCACTGGTTCGAACGAGAAATAGCTAAATAAATGAAGTGGATCGGCAAACAGGCTGTAGGCCTATGTAAATGCCTCTCCACGATATAATTTGACATAATGCATTAACTGAAATAAATGATGAACATAGCCTGAACGGCGTGATTGAACCTTAATTGGATATAATCACGGAAATAAGTTGAAAGAAGAAGAAGAAGAAGCGCTAAGATCACCTTAAGGGCATAAGGTAGTTAAACACTTAGGGTGATCTTATCGCTAAGGTCGCTTCGTAAAACGGGGCCCAGAAGATGCATCAAACAAGACACCCAGACGTGTTATGTTCTATAATCACCTCGTTGTCTGTCCCGACATCCAGCATGATGGGGAGGCACTGGTCGGGATGGACCCCTGCGAGGGCGGTATACAGGGCCAGTTTGCCTACTGGGATTCCCATTCCATACGAGCCGAGGTCACCGAGTCCCAGAATCCGTTCTCCGTCGGTCACTACAATCGTCTGGAAAAGAAAAAGAAAGTCAAAATCTGTTAAGGCTCATACAGACTAGATGGGACACGTGCGAGCGGTCCAATTGTTGCGTCTCTTGCGTCCACGGCTTGCGTTTTGGGCAATATATATATATATATATATATATATATATATATATATATATATATATATATATATATAGTACGATTATTTCATTGCGGTTGCTATCGCCCGCTATCGATCCTGGTCGGACTGCTTCATGTGCTACCCTTGTACATGTCATCGCGGGTAACTCCCTCTCCCACGGTCCACTCATCTCATACCTTTTTTTGCCCTGAGCCCCGTTCCACAAACCGATCTTAGCGTTAAGTTCACCTTAAGTGCATATGTTATATCGCTTCGTGGAACGGGGCCAGGACGGAGGAGCCGGCGAAAGTCGACACCTGCGCCCATAACAGGCGTGTGCTACAACTTCTTGTTCTAAATGTGCTCGTTAAAACCTATAACCTGATCTGGAGCCTAATTCACTAAACTCTCGCAACTTTGCGATCTCGCAGTGCAATGCTAAAAGAGTTACAAAGAGGATGTTTTGTTGTCTAGCAGAGCCTATGAGACCTTTGTGAATTAGGCCCCAGACCTGATTGCAACTGGCCGCATACGTTTTTTGTAGACGCACCCAATCTAGACCCTCTCATTAAAACTAATGTTTGGGGTTTTTTTTAGCCGGACCGCACGCACGCGCGGCATTCAGTCTATATGAACCTTTAAATTTAGGCGCTGATTAACAGAGGCTTGGAGGGTCTGAAACCGGCCTCGGTGGCGCAGTGGTTAAGCCATCGGACTACAGGCTGGTAGGTACAGGGTTCGCAGCCTGGTAACGACTCCAGCCCACAGCGAGTTCTTAAGGGTCCAGTGGGTAAGGGTAAGGCCACTACACCATCTTCTCTCTCACTAACCACTAACCAACTAACAACTAACCCACTGTCCTGGACGGAGCCCAGATAGTTGGGATGTGTGCCCAGGACAGCATGCTTGAACCTTAATTGGATATAAGCATGAAAATAAGTTGAAAATGAAAGGAGGGTATGAAAAATAGACACGCAAAGAGAAATAATAAAACAAAGAAAATCTTTGTTTTGTTTAACGATACCACTAGAGCACATTGATATATTATTCATCGGCTATTGGACGTCAAACATTTGGTAGTTTTGACATAATATAGTCTTAGAAAGAAAACCTACTACATTTTTCCATTAGTAGCAAGGCATCTTTTAAATGCACCATCCCATAGACAGGATAGCACTTACCACGGCCTTTGATATACCAGTCGTGGGGCACTGGCTGGAGCGGGAATAAAAGAAAGAAAGAAAAGGAGTAAGATAAAGAGATACTGAGAGAACGAAAAAGAAGAAGAACAAATTACATACACACTGATGCCAGAGGGGAAACATCCATATCTCTATTGCGAGTAGGTTTTTGTAGCAGAGACGGATGTTAGCAACCCATATCGAGCCACCCCCACCAAACCCGTCCCACCTCTTCGGAGCTGCTGAAAATATTGTTATTGTTATTGGACTGCATGTAGGGCCTACTTTAACCAGTATTATTACAATAAACGAAAAAAAAAAACCCGCAAAATTTCAGTTCTCAAACTATTTCGGGTGCTTCCACCGTATATCTTTGGTCAAAAACAAGAGGAAAAACACCATACAGTAAACTGTTTTACGTTTCTCCTAATACCATAATCTTGAATGAAAAATACATTATTTTAAATGGGTTTGGGCTTTTTATTTATGACATAAATTAAAGCGAATGGGATTTTTTTTTTTTTTTTTTTTTTTTTTTTTTAAACAATTAGATTTACGCACTATCCAAAACTACGTACGCCACTTTTGCAAAAAAAAAAAAAAATAATAATAATAACAAAAAAAAAAAAAAAATGTTCTTTTTTTTGGAGCTGGGGGGGGGGGGTGGGGGGGGGAGGGGTGTTTATTATTTTATTTAATGTCTCGAACGAAAACACTATCACTAGTGTTAGTGGGTTTTAGTGGGCGGTGTAATTTGTGCAGAATGTATGTTTGGGTTTTTTGTCTACAATTTACGCACACAAACCCACCCAAACGTACTTTTATACTGGACGCGTATGTACATGAACAGATGAATATACTTTATAGGTACTCATTTAATGTGACCTTGAACACAGCACACAATGGGTGTGTATATATATATATTCCTTTTGTGTCAGTTTTGAATGGATCAAGAAATCTGTTGATCCGTTACTTTCTCCGCGTATTGCAATCATAAAATGTCTACAAATTTGTTATTCACCATGTGGCTTGTGGCGGGATGTAGCATAGGTTGCATTGTACCAAAGAAAAAAATGTTTTGTTTAACGACACCACTAGAGCACACTGATTTATTAATCATCGGATGTCAAACATTTGGTAATTTTTACATATAGTCTTAGAGAGGAAATCCGCTACATTTTTCCATTAGTTGCAAGGGATCTTTTATATGCACTATCGCATTGACAGCAAAGCACATACCACAGCCTTTGATATATCAGTTGTGGTGCACTGGCTGGAACGAGAAACAGTCCACTGAGCCCACCGACGGGGATCTATCCTAGATCGACAGCGCGTCAAGCGAGCGCTTTACTACTAGGCTACGCCCCGCCCCTGTAGCAAAGAAGAAAGTTCTGTATCACACTTGGGGGTGCAGCGTGAAATATTTACGGAGTCTCTGACAATCATTGGTAGTAACTGGTTGGTTGTACAAATAAAGTAAAATGTGTTTTGTCACAGGAGCACATTGATTAACTAATCCTCGGCTATTGGATGTCAAACATTTGGTAATTCTAACATTTAGTCATCAGAGAAAACCCTCTACATTTTCCCTAATGCAGCAAGGGATCTTTTATATGTACTTTCTCACAGACAGGAAAAAACATACCACGGCTTTTGACGAGTTGTCGTGCACTGGTTGGAACGAGAAAAAATAATAATCAGTTGAATGGATCAGTCGAGGTGGTTATTTGTACAAATACTGCCAATAAATAAATATACTTTTTAATTGTTATACAGTTGTTATGCAATATACACAAGAGTTAAAACCTCGTGCAGGGTATCCCTAAAAATCGAACTGCGAGGGCTGTTAATAAAAACATTAAAAACGTGTGTTAAATAGTATGCATCCCCCTATTTTCTTGCAGGTGGATTAAATGTGAGGTGCCACACTTTTTTTGTTCTGGCTGCGTGTGATGATACGCTGCTTATATTAGTTTTATAATTATTATACACATTTTATTTTTGCCAAAAAATATACATTTTGTAGGCATACATACATATTTATATATAAAATAATATAATGTGCACACTGCGGGGAATGGTATGTAGCATCGGGTTACAATTGATAAAATTCTATAGTAAATGGGTAATGCATGCATAGCAATAATATACAATAATAACATATGTCGTGTATCAATGTTGTCTGTTCTATGCGTGGTAGCAGTGTTCAAATATTTACACAATTTAATTAGCCGTTTTGAATTGTCGCTGGACAGTAGTTGCGTTAATTTAAATGTTGATGGTTTATTGTAATAAAAAGGTTTAATATATTTATCTCTTATGTTACTGAAGAAAGGACACACTAGAACAAAGTGATATTCGTCTTCTGCTACATTCATATTGCACAGACGACAAATTCTATTATTCCTGTCAATATTGTGGTATCTGCCCGTTTCTATAAAGAGATTATGGGAAGATAATCTATATTTACTTAAAATATGTTTGTATTTCAAGGCAATAGGTTTCTGCAGATAAGGTTGTAAGCAATAATTATTAACAACGAATTTGTATAACAGACATTTTGGAGAATTGTTGAATACAGCATACATAGATTGGATAAATTGATCAGTCATTCTCTGTTTGAATAGTGATATAAATGTATTGCGATTTTCTACATTTTGATTATACCATATGTGACCAAAACCATTAGTGAGAAGCAGGTCTCTTATTTGACTAATCCAGTTAACAGAACGTGGTTTTCTTATGCACTCGTCATATAGGGTGTTATAACACTCTTTCAAAATACAATTATCTGTATTCAAAAATGTATCCAATATTTAACCATACGGATGTTCCTACTTATGTACAAAGGTGATCTACCTAATTCAAAATAGACCATTATATTAGTAGTGCTCCTTTTCACGCCTAAAATACGTTTACAGAATTGTAAATGTAGGATCTCGTGACTATTTGCTTTGTTAAAACCCCAAACTTCACAGCCATAATTTAAAATACTACTAACATATGTATCAAACAGTGATAGTAATGTTTCTGCATTTAAGAAATAGTTACTAGTTTTACCAAATAGAGCAGCCATAGCTTTTCTACCTTGGTTGCATATTACCTTTTGAGCGGTTGTCACGGGGATCCTATAATACCCGTAACTGAATAAAACACGATTATCCAAATATCTCTCCTAACTGTATATCTATTAGATCTCTCTGTATCAGGCAGTCCAATACCCGAGTGGCTCGTCTCTAGGTATATCAGAGATAAGATCTTATATAGTATGTGTAATATAGCACGTTTAGTTCACTAGAAAACACAACAAAACAAAATACACTTTGGAATCTGTATAAATACTACGCTGACAAATGTACTGCCGCAGTAGTTATTTAACAACAACAATATAATAACAACCCAGAACTAATCACTTAATTAGTTAATCACTAGGTGTCTAGTTTACACAATATTCTAATCACTTCACCGTGACACAACACCCACACACGTGTGATAATTGAGAAACGCTTCCAGGGGAACTTAATTAATAAAGGAATTACAACTCTATTCCTAACTGGTTAATTTTTAATTAACCTGTAACTACTCATTCAGTAACCTTGTAATACAGAATTAATACTGGTACCTATCACAATAAAGACAATAACCTACAGTTTACCTAGGTCCTCTAGGATGACTGGCTAAGCTTTAATAATTTTAGACAGTGAAGCCTACAATTTACTTCGTCAGTTTACCGGAAACACTGTCTAAATAATATTGGTATAATACAGTATTAAAATATTTAAAGTCACATCAATCACATCAAGGTTATACAACAGAGCAGAAATAATATTTACCAAGTCCAAACGGACGCATTCCCTGGAAGCCTTCCAATATGTTTCTCCTCGATATATCTAAAATCCTAGCTATTTATTATAAAAATCCGAATATCGCCTGGGGGTACAAGGCGGTACCGAATACCTACAAGTGATATTTCCACAACGACCAAGACGGAATATTTTTCTTAGATGGTCAGACTAGCTGTCGCCAATCGCTAGAAAAACAAGGTCGTAAAACAGAACTCGCGGAGGTATTACGTAACTACTGGCATGGCCTCCGCACCTGGTCTGGGTGTGTATTGGGAACAGCTTGACCACCGTCGCGCGGAGGTATTACGTAACAAAGTGCCCACCTAGTCTAAGTGCATATTGGGACTGCACACGGCCCTCTAAAACAATTAATATCGCCACAGGCGAAACAAAATAAGAGCATGTTCCGTCACAGCGGTATTAAATTTTCCATTATAATGAAGACAGACCCCAAGATAGTTAAAACTGTCAACAATTTCTAAATCGGTTTCGTGGTATGTCCACCTTTCTTCAGGTTTCACATTTCCACCTTTTCTGAATACTACAATTTTACTTTTATTAATATTTACTTTTAAATTCCATTTGTTTGAGTATATATACAAAATGTCTGACATACTCTGCAATTCAGGCGCACTTTCGGAAAACAATACTGTATCATCGGCATACATCAGTAGACAAAGATGAAGCATATTTAACTGGTATAGTAGGTCGGTGGAATTTAACAGTTCCATTTCTAGATCGTTAACAAATAAAGAAAACAAGAATGGCGAAAGAGCTTCTCCTTGAATTAGACCGGATTTATACTAGAAGGATTCAGATATATTTCCCTGATATTTCACACATGATTTTATTTGACCATACATTGATTTTACAACATTTACAAGCCTACTATTTAATCCTAATTTATACATTTTTACCACAATGCCGTATGCTCAACTGTATCAAATGCTTTACTAAAGTCAATGAAAGCACAATAGTCTTTTCTTACTGCCAAGCGTAATAGTTATAAGACTCTGCAGAGCAAAAATAGCGTCAACTGTGCTAAAACCGGGCTTAAACCCAAACTGTGTATCAGATATAATATTGTAGGTTGAACTCACATTCAATAATCTATTATTTAAAATTGTGAACAATTTTAATAAGTGGCTCATGAGCGTGATACCTCTATAATTATTTACATCGTTTTTATCACCCATTTTAAACACAGGAATAATTGTTCCATTGCACCAATTTTCTGGAAAGATGCCAGAGTCTAAAATAACATTAAAAAGTGTACATAGTATAGGCAGCATTATATCTTTACATTCAGCGAAAAACTCATATAATAGGCCATCAATGCCGGGGCTTTTGTTACGCTTAGCTTTGCTTAACACATACAAGATCTCATTTTCGGTAATACGCTTATCTAATTCTTCGTATAAGGCTTGATTATCTTGATTAGTGCAATCGTTAGTCCCTTGTGTATCATCGTTTTGTGTAGAACAAGCGAGGTTTTTAAAGTGATTCATAAATGTGTCTATTGTTATATCACAGTTATGGTCTTTTTTAGATTTACTAAATTTTTTGTAAAATGCTTTAGGTTACCTGCATTAGGTAAGATGAACGCAGTTTCTTTTGTAACACTTTGTACTTATTTTTAGCATCTGATAGTTTGAATCTATTTAAAGGGCTACGGTTGTAATTGAATAGCTTTGTGCATTCCTCATTGAACCAAGGCTTGTGTCCACGGACGATACCGCGTTTGTTAGTGTGTAATGAGCAGTTGTTACCTATTCGAGTTTCGCGCTTACATGTCTCGTCAAATATATCATGTAACACCCCTGTTAGATTATTTACACACTCATTAAAGGGACATTCCTGAGTTTGCTGTCATTTTAAAGATGTTATCGACTAACAGAAACTTTTTAACGATTGTAAAATGCATATCAAATATATTTTTCTGCATAAAATATTAGTGGTTGTATATTAAAAGTGTTTCTGATCGTTCTAATATTAGTACTAGGTTAAATTTCATTTTATTTCCTAAACAATATTTTTTCGTACCTACTAAATTATAAGAAGACAAAATCCAGTTTGGGCTTCTTACAAATATTAAGATGACCAGAAACACACTGAATATACAGACACTGATATTCTAAACAAGAAAATATATATAACATGTAAGTTTAATCGTAGAAATATGTTATCAGTCGCATACATCTTACAATGCAGCAAACTCAGGAATGTCCCTTTAACAGAAGTCTTTTTAAGAATAAGGTCGTCAATACAAGCACTTCATTCTTCTTGTTTAGACATAGTATTGTTAAGTGTTGTTTCTTTTTTATCATCATTCCACTCATATACATATACTCTTCAAAAAAAGAAACGCAAAAGGGTACAAATGGGTTATAACTCCGATTTTATGTTTCCTACCGGTTCATGCTTTGTGAATATAAGGTCATTGCATGTCCCAAACACATTCCCACGGTTACATTCGATAAAACGCAGCTACTGTACAATAAAGTTCCAAAATGTGAATATTCGCAAAAACGCAGCCACGTGCAAACCATGTCACCACTGCACGTGCGTTGTCTGCACGTGCAACATGAACACCGACAGTATAAGAGTGCAGGGTGTTCGCTTGCCTGGCCTCTGTATCTGGCCGACAGTTGACAATCCAGGACATGACACGTCTCAGTGAACCGCAGAGAAACAATGCCATCGGCCGACTAGACGCAGGCGAATCCAGAACGGCCGTTGCCAGGGCATTCCATGTGTCCCCAAACACCATCTCCAGACTGTGGGACCGTTACCAGCAACATGGATCAACACGTGACCTCCCTAGATCCGGTCGACCACGGGTCACTACCCCCGGGCAGGACCGCTACATCCGGGTACGCCACCTTCGGGAACGATTGACTACTGCCACCTCCACAGCCGCAGCAATACCAGGTTTGCGCAGGATATCCGACCAGACCGTACGGAACCGCCTACGTGAGGTAGGAATTCGTGCCAGACGTCCAGTTCGAGGTGTCATCTTAACACCACAACACCGTCGACTCCGACTGCAGTGGTGCCAGATTCATCGACAATGGCCTCAACTGCGATGGAGACAGGTGTGGTTCAGTGACGAGTCCCGATTTCAGCTCCGACGTCATGATGGAAGATGTCGCGTGTATAGGCGTCGTGGTGAACGTTATGCGGCAAACTGCGTGCAGGAAGTGGACAGATTCGGCGGGGGTAGTGTCATGGTGTGGGCAGCCATCTCACACACTGGCAGAACTGACCTGGTCCACGTGCAGGGCAACCTGAATGCACAGGGCTACATTGACCAGATCCTCCGGCCACACATCGTTCCAGTTATGGCCAACGCCAACGCAGTGTTCCAACATGACAACGCCAGGCCTCACACAGCACGTCTCACAACGGCTTTCCTACAGAACAACAACATTAATGTCCTTCCTTGGCCATCAATATCACCGGATTTGAACCCAATTGAGAATCTATGGGACGAGTTGGACCGACGCCTCCGACAGCGACAACCACAGCCCCAGACCCTGCCCGAGCTGGCAGCAGCCTTGCAGGCCGAGTGGGCCACCATCCCCCGGGACGTCATCCGTACTCTAGTTGCTTCAATGGGCAGGCGGTGCCAGGCAGTTGTCAACACACGCGGAGGCCACACCCGGTATTGACTCCAGATGACCTTGACCTTGGTGGTGTGTCCTATCACTTACTCACAATGGACTAGATTGAATTGTGAACAATCCTGCAACATTTGGTAATTATCGGACTCACCATTCAATAATTAAATCAATTCTCCAAATGTTACAATGTGGTTTTGCGTTTCTTTTGAAGAGTATATGTTCTGCTTACCTTTTTACAAGTACATGTACATTCATTTATACCATACGGTGTTCTTAATAACATGAATATAGGTGCGTGATCAGAGTGAATATTAAAATCTCCAACATAAAAATCGTGTGTAACATCTAGAGAATATTTATCTACAATACAGTAGTCTAATACACTAGTGCCGTTAACATTATCGGCACTAGGAATTGATTTGGTACGTTGTAATCATTCCCGCCCTTGCATGTTGTGTGGCGGTTTTGTTGGGGTTATGTTGGTTGTTTATTAATTTTATTTTAATTTTTTTTTTTTTTTTTTGGGGGGGGGGGGGGGGGCGTTGGGGGGAGGGGGGGTCTTTCGTTTCTTTTTATACCTGTGTTAAGGTTTTCCCCTTCCTAATCGGTGATTCACGACTGACATATCAAAATTGTTCTGTCTACACTATTACTACAATTAGAATGGTTACTCATTCCCCGAAGGGAGGGGAAGAGAAAGGGTGAATGTGGAGAGAGAGAGAGAGAGAGAGAGAGAGAGAGAGAGAGAGAGAGAGAGAGAGAGAGAGAGAGAGAGAGAGAGAGAGAGAGAGAGAGAGAGAGAGAGAGAGAGACAGAGACAGAGAGAGAGAGAGAGAGACAGAGACAGAGAGAGAGAGTAGGGACAGACAGATCAAACGAAAGGAGGAAAAGAAAGGAGAAAGATGGCGAGGGGTGGGATGGGATGGTACCGGTATTACAGCCAGACAGTACACCAAAGCGTTCTCTAGATTAAAAGAAAGAAATGTTTTATTTAACGACGCACTCAACACATTTTATTTACGGTAATATGGCGTCAGACATATGGTTAAGGACCACACAGATATTGAGAGGAAACCCGCTGTCGCCACTTCATGGGCTACTCTTTCCGATTAGCAGCAAGGGATATTTTATTTGCGCTTCCCACAGGCAGGATAGCACAAACCATGGCCTTTGTTGAACCAGTTATGGATCACTGGTCGATGCAAGTGATTTACACCTACCCATTGGGCCTTGCGGAGCACTCACTCAGGGTTTGGAGTCGGTATCTGGATTAAAAATCCCATGCCTCGACTGGGATCCGAACACAGTACCTACCAGCCTGTTGACCGATGGCCTAACCACGACGCCACCGAGGTCGCTATTCTCTAGATTAGTGCATACCTTTATAGTAGCTTTTACGTTAGACCGAACCACCACATCGGTAACCAAACAAATCATCTGGCGATGGTTGAACGCAGCCATTAAATTGCACACAGTAAGTAGTTACCTTGACGTCATCAATTGGCCAGTTGCACAAGATGTCATAGACGTGGCCGATGTCGTTTATGGTGATGTACAGGCCTCTGCAACAAAAAGAAAAAACGTTGTTAAATGGGTGAGATCTGTGAACATTGCATGGACCATTTTCATAAACCAGTCCTACTCATGATAAGGTACCAGAGCGGTGCCTAGCTCAAAAACAAGCATTCTGGGAATACTGCTAAAGCAATGCATGTCCCATACAGGGCTCAACAAATTTTCATATCTCCTACGTTCAAGGGCCATAACTGTGAAAAATTGGTAAATCGTATAACAGTACACAATAAAGCTATACACAAAATTTCAGCTCACTATCTCAAGACACTGAATGAATGAATGAATGAATGAATGAATGTTTAAAGTATGGTAATGCAAACAAATAAGGTGATGATCAACATCAATATAAAAATTCAAGATTTAAATAAAAACAATGTAAAGAACTGTGCAAAAATACAAATATCACAGATAGATACGGACATTTATTCAAAATTTCAATTTGTGCTGTATTGGCCATTCTCAAAGAGAATGTTACACCCCTGCACCACGATGAGGTTACAGCACGCGCAGGGGCTCAAGGCACTGTGTTTAAAAAATCCGAAAAACTACATGTGGGACAGATGGACGGATGGACGGACAGACAGAATGACGAAGATGAAACCTATAGTCCCCTCATGTTAGACTGGTAGGGGACTAAAATATTGGACCCCACCCCCACCCCACCCCCCACCTCCCCTTTCCCATATTCTTACGGACCTGTAAGTAAAGTTTATTTGATGGATCAACATCGCAGCTCTCGCCCCATCCGATATGTTACACGTACAAGTATCTGGATTTCAGTATTACACATAATTAAAGTACATTAGCATGTTGACTTTGTCCGATAACGATGGTATCAGTTCCTGACGGAAACAGAGAGGTACATTTCGGAAATGTCGCACCACGATGACACGTTGTTCTCAGGGTTCGAGTTTACTCTCACTGTCAAATTAGCATTTGCAAAATAGCTTTATGTATGACAAAATTGCAATCTCGCCTCTCCACCCTATACCACCTTTTATTATTATTATTATTATTTTGTGTTTTAATGAAAGGGATATTTGTTTAATTCCACCTCAGCACACGCACACACACACACACACGCAGAGAGAGAGAGAGAGAGAGAGAGAGAGAGAGAGAGAGAGAGAGAGAGAGAGAGAGAGAGAGAGAGAGAGAGAGAGAGAGAGAGAGAGAGAGAGAGAGAGAGAGAGAGAGAGAGGGAGAGAGAGAGAGAGACACAGACAGACAGACAGACAGACAGAGAAAGAGAGAGAGAGGTGGGAGAGAAAAAGAGAGAGAAATAGGGAGAGAGGGGGAAGAGGGAGAGAGAGGGGGAAGAGGGAGGGAGGGGAAGGGAGGGATAGAAAGAAGGAGAAACTCGCTGTTGTCACACGGGTTAATGCTACGGAACAAACAGTAAGGGTTCGTGTGTACTGCACTTTCTAATCCAGTGGTAAATATACTGAACAAAAAAAGAAACTTCCGATTTGTACATATAGTATAATGTGTTAAAGAATTCATTGTGTAATGAAATTATATAGGTAGTATTAGCTGTATTATCAGGATTCATGAATTTTATCGATTATTTTTGCACTGTTAATCGTCAACAACGTGAAATTCAATTTGCACGTGCATGCATGGTTCGACATGTCCCGTGTAGTATTCGGTCAATTTGTTTTACTTGTTTTACTGACATTGTTGTCAAGTGAACGAAAACGCTTCAAATTTGTAAAAATAATTAACGTTTTTTACATTGTAGCATTTTTAGTATGCCAAGAATACCCAATCATTTACGCGAACGGGCGATTGGCATGCTTGATGCTGGCATGTCGACAGAAGACGTTGCAAGGCATGTTGGGAGTTCTAGTCGAGCGATACGAAATCTTCGCGTAAGATTTCGAACGACAGGAAGCACCAACGACTTGCCACGTCGTGGACGTCCGCATGTTACAACGCGTGGTCAAGACCGCTATATCATGAACACGCATTTGCGCAATCGATTCCAAACTGCCACTGCTACTGCTGCTAACACACCTGGGCTTCACAATAACCGAATCAGTGGGCAAACTGTTCGTAATCGTCTGCGGAAGAACGGTTTACATGCACGACGTCCTTACGTCGGATGCGTTTTAACGCAACGTCATCGTCTAAATCGTCTTAATTGGGCACGTGTACACACTCGTTGGATACGGCGACGCTGGAATACCGTCCTTTATTCCGGATGAATCCAGATTTTCTTTACAACGTGGTGATGGCAGGGTGCGCGTCTACCGTAGGAGAAATGAACGCTATGCTGACTGTTGTATTCTTGAACGAGATCGTTTCGGGGGTGGGGGTTGTGTCATGGTCTGGGCAGCCATTGCCCATGGTTATCGTTCACCACTAGTCGTCATTGATGGCAATTTAAATGCTCAACGTTACCGCGATGACATTCTCGCTCATCATGTCATTCCTCTGTTCCATAACAACGCCAAAATCTCGATTTTTCAGCATGATAATGCCACCTCTCATACAGCTAGAGACACTAAATTTTCTTAGGACAAATAACATTGATTTCATTGATGACTGGCCCGCTAAAAGTCCTGATCTCAACCCCATCGAGTATGTCTGGGATAGACTGGACAGACGATTGAGGCGTTGTCCCAACCCACCCGCTAACGTCAACGAACTTCGTCAAGCGCTCATTCAGGAATGGAACAATATTCCACAGGTAGAAATCAACACTTTAGTCAATTCTATGCACCTGCGATGCACTGCAGTGGTCAATTCAAGAGGTGGTCATACCCGTTATTAAGTGGGTTTCTTCTTTTTTTTAACCCCTACCACACTTGGTCAAATTTCTCCCAGTTTCTATTAACCTATGGCCATGATTTTTGCACCAAACGATGCATCATGGAACACTCTTTAAACGCATATATAACAATTATTCCCCCGGTTTGTTTTCATCAAGTTATGTTCAAGCAAAGATAGCGGAAGTTTCTTATTTTGTTCAGTATACATTATCACCGCTTCTTGCTTTTTTGCGTGACTAAAATTTTAGAGTAGATATAAAATTAGAAAATTAAATGTATGACCTGTTCTACCTGCATAAATAATGAAAGAAACACACACTACAACTACACACACACACACGCACACGCACACGCACAGAGAGAGAGAGAGAGAGAGAGGGGTGGCGAGTGAATATATGAAACACACACACACCAAACACACACACACATGCACAAACGCACGCACACGCACACACACAGAGAGAGAGAGAGAGAGAGAGAGAGAGAGAGAGAGAGAGAGAGAGAGAGAGAGAGACAGAGACACACAGACACACACAAACACATACACAACACACAAACGCCACAAACACACACAGACACACACACACACACACACACACACACACACACGTACGTGCTCTGGATGGCGCAACTTTCATTAAAAACAAATTAAAATAAAATCCAGGACCAAATTAACGTAGATATCACCATAGCAACATTCTGTTTAGACTCGATTAATAATCAATGACTGTGATTCCACTGCACATATAGCTAACACTCTTAACTCTGTAACGACATTTGCTTACTTATTTTCATTCTTAATTTCAAATAATCGGCTTCCATTGACATTATTCCTAAGTCCATCCATACAAACAATTCATTAGCAGCCTATCTATAACGACGATTTAACAGAAAACTGTTGCTAAGGAGGCTTTGATATCGGGTAATGATGTTAAGCTGTGCATCCATTTTATGTACAAATGTAATTGTTATATACAATAACGATTTCGACACAAACAGTGACAACTGTTACTATGGAGACCATATTGATATAGTGCAATTTATGGTCAAGCTATTTTTTCATGCGTTCATGTGACTGCAGTGCAAAATCGATTGTCTGACGCTTGTAGGAATCCGTAACCACAACGAGCGTGTTTAACAACATTTAATTGAAACAAGCATTTTGAAGATACTACTGAAGCAATACGGGTCCACTACTGGGTCCAACAAATGTTCGTATCTCCTAATTTCAAGGGCCATAACTCTGTAAAAAATGAGCAAATCGCCATGAATGTTAAACTTGATCTGTAAGTATGTAAGTAAGTCTGTATGATAAAGCTACAAATATTCATCACAATATCTTCAGGTATCGCAAACAACACATTTCGGAGAACTATTATATATATGTAGATATAGATATAGATATAGATATATATATATCCTAACTTGAAGGACTATAACTGTGAAAAATTGGTAACTCGACATGAAAGTGATCTGTAACACTACATGATAAAGCTATACACAAACTGTCAGCTTAGTATCTCAGACGGAGGACAGACAGACAGACAGACAAAAGGACGGAAATGAAACCTTTAGTCCCCTCCGGTTGGACCGGTAGGGGACTGATAGGCAGAATAAATCTTATTAAATACGCCTAAACTAACTCTTGCCAACTTAAAAACAGAAAATAATGTAGGCTTAGGCTCTTGACATGGTGGTCCATTGACCGGCCTCGGTGGCGTAGTGGTTAGGCCATCGGTCAACAGGCTGGTAGGTACTGGATTCGGATCCCAGTCGAGGCATGGGATTTTTAATCCAGATACCGACTCCAAACCCTGAGTGAGTGCTCCGCAAGGCTCAATGGGTAGGTGTAAAACCACCGACCAGTGATCCATAACTGGATCAACAAAGGCCATGGTTTGTGCTATCCTGCCTGTTGGAAGCGCAAATAAAAGAGTCCTTGCTGCTAATCGGAAAGAGTAGCCCATGTAGTGGCGACAGCGGCTTTCCTCTTAAAATCTGTGTGGTCCTTAACCATATGTCTGACGCCACATAACCGTAAATAAAATGTGTTGAGTGTGTCGCTAAATAAAACATTTCTTTCTTCTTTTTTTTGATGGTCCATTGGGCTATTTCTCGCTCCTGCCATTGCATCACGACTGTTATATCAAAGGCTGTGGTATGTGCTATCCTGTTTATGGGATGGTGCATACAAAATATCCCTAATACTAATTAAAAAATGTTCCGGTTTCCTCTCTAAGACTATATGTCTTATGACTATATAATTACCAAATGTTTGACATCCAATAGCCGATGATTAATAAATCAATGCGGTCTAGTGGTGTTGTTAAACAAAAAGAAACTTTACTGATATGATGGTTTGAATCTGCGGACTAAACATTCGGCTTAGTTGGCATTTGGAGTAATTGCATGCTTAAAGGTATATCCCAACAAATCCTTATAGGAGCTCAAGATATTACCTTGATAGTATCATTTGGAGCTCGCCAGAATTAGGATAATAATAGGATTTGTATGTACCTTTTTAGAAATGCAGTAAAGGCTTATATAGACTGAATGCGGCGCGTGCGTGCGGTCTCGCTGTTTGCGTCTGCGGCTTGCGTTTAGGGGCATATAAACCACACATATACTATTACTTCATTGCGGCTGGTCACTTGAGTTTTGTAGACGTGCGCATCTCACGCATCCGGTTTAGACGTTCGCATTGAAACTAATGTATTCTGACTTTTTTTTAAAGTGGTTTTTCTTCTTATTATTATTAGCCTCACCGCACGCACGCTCCGCACCCATAAATTAGACTTAAATTGCAAGCATTTCCCACAATACAGAACACACAGAATGAACTCTAACATAGGCGGGGCGGAATGTAGCCCAGTGTTAAAGCGCTCGCTTGATGCGCGGTCGGTCTGAGATCGATCCACGCCAGTTTGCCATTGGGCTATTTCTCGTTCCAGCCAGTGCATCAAAGGCCGTGGTATGTACTACCCTGTCTGTGGGATGGTGCATATAAAAGAACCCTTGCTGCTAATTGAAAAGAGTAAGCCACGAAGTGGTGACAGCGGGTTTCCTCTCTCCATATCTGTGTGGTCCTTAACCATATGTCTGACGCCATATAACCGTAAACAAAATGTGTTGACTGCGTCGTTAAATAAAACATTTCTTTCTTTCTTTTTTTTCTAACATAGGCATTTACTTTCATCTCCAGTTAAAATTTTAAAATTCTGAGCTGTCCTATATGTTCAATTCTTTATACACTCAGACCATATACATGGTACATGAGGTAATATAATAATATAATATTTACAAAGTGAGCAAGTTACAAACATATACAGATAACATTTGGAGAACAAAGTATGATAAATAAATAATATAGTAAATACATGTACTCATGTTCATTTCCAGATCACATTCTTGTTAAACCTTGTTTAATGTAATCACATACAGGGCTCGAAATAGCGGTCTGCGAAAAGCATATTATTATATAGTCCAAAAGGTGAAATAGAAATTGACCTGCTAAAACTACCACAAAATAGGTATGGATCTCATCTGCTGTTTAGCTTGTAATTCTGCTATATCTTAATTCCACAGTGCTCTAAAAGACATCTTGGATGTCTATTTTTCCACACACTGTCCCAAACCCTTCCTTCATCACGTGCTGTCTTATTTCTAGCAGGCCATGTTTTTTTCTCAGGAGGATATATTTCTTGTGCCCTACTATTTTAAAAACATATTTTACTTCATATTTTGGGCCCTGATATCAGCCTAAAAAGATCTCTTTCTGCTTTAGCGTTGCAGCAGCGGTTATTCTATAAATAGAGAATAATATATGATTGGCCGGTAGATACCATTTATTATCTCACAACCAGTTGTTTTAAAATGTATTTAACGAGCGAAAGCGAGTTTGATACGTTTTTAAACAACGAGTTGTAAGATAAATGGTATCTAACGGACACGAATGTATTATTCAATTTATACATATTAACAAAAACCAGGTTTTAATCAAATTTTAACATCTTTTTCGACTAAATGTTATTTACAGCCGTTGCACTTACGCGTCACAGACCCATGATTGTCAGGTTAACTATACGTTACAATGTAATCGATTTCCATCGTGTAGTTTTCCATTGTTTGTATGGCATTGGTGACCTGGTCATCACCTAGGAGTAGCCAGTCGTATGTGCTGAAATATTTAACACACGTATGTATGTGTTAACAACCATGTGTAACCAAAATTCTACCATGACTTTGGAAAATACTCGATTCTGATTGGCTACACACCTTAAATTAGAGGTGTTAAATTTACAATAACCACCTCTGATTTAATAAGGCCACTTTATTCGCGTAGGAATATGAATAGGTACTTATCAATAAAGAATCCAATATGACAGCTACGTTTGACATCGGAACGCTGGTGGATATTTTCGATCCAGAAAGAGAAATAAATCCTGAATGGTTCGATGACGACATGGAACCCAGTGACGGGGAACACAATGGAACAAGCGAACAACAGAAAGAAAGTTTGTACACAGATTGTCTTTTTTACAAGACTGAACAGTAACTAAATGTAGCGTGTACAGAACTGTAGCAGACGATCCAATTATAGGAGATAAACATCAGCTGACCGTGACAGAAAATAGTTTTTATTTATTCGCGTTCGTGAATGTTCCTTTATAGCCATTTATTAAATGTGTCCGAAGTTCTACAGTCGTATGTTTTGATTTAATTGTCAACAGCGCGTTAGCGTTTAAAGGCTGACCCAAACCCAACAAACATGGCCGTGTCTAGCCAATTTACTACTTTTTTCCCCACTGATTAAAAATAGTTCCAACACGTTTTCAACAATGGTAGAATGAAGATAAACATTATCTGACGTCAGATTGGAGGTAGTTTATTGTGCATTTAACACCGCTAAATGTTACATTTAAAACCTCACGCTAACGCTAATGGATTGAAATGTCATTTAGCGGTGTTAAATGCACGATAAACTACCTCCAACCTGACGTCACATGTTTATCTCCTAAATAACGCAAGGTGTTCTCACCAACGGCTGTGTAAGAATAGTATTTCTATCGACCAAATGTCGACATAACCATAAATTATATTAGGCACAAATTAGCCATAGTTTAAAATGTCCCGAGGTGTTGGTACACAAATATTTCTTTTTTTTCGCCCAAGAGAATAGCACATACTATCACAGCATTTTGTATACAATGGCCTCGGTGGCGTACAGTAGTTATAAAGAATCGACTTTAAAGCTGGTAGCTTGTCTGTTCGTATCCCAACGTCGGCTATAGTTAGGAATGAGCTTTCACAACTTAGTGAGTGGGAGGGGGGGGGGGGGGGGGGGGGGTCTAGCTCAGTCGGCCTTTTGATTTTCATAAAACGAGAAATAGCCCATTGGGCCCACCGACGGGGATCTACTACAGCAGCTTGTTCTGAATGTGTACGTAAAAGCTTATGACCTATGACCTGCGTACCTGGGTTTTCTGTAGACGACGCCATACTTCTGGCAGGCCAGGCCGACAGTCGGGGTGTAGATGATGGGCATCATCGTCTCCACGTGCTCGGTGACGACCCGGTAGAAGAGCTTTTCGTTTCGGTCCTGGAGCGACATCAGGTAGATGTAGCGGTCAAGGTCGTTCTGCCACCGGTAGAAGTTTTCCATGATTATGGCCACCTGGTCGCTCTGGTCCAGGAACACCGGCGGCAGAAGTCCGTGTATGCCCAATAGCAAACGTTCCTTCAGCGAGAATGCCATGCCCTAAAAATATTATAAAGTATGTTGGGTCAAAATCGGATCTTTGTACCAGAACGAATCAAAAAAATATTAAGCCAATGCCGCTACATGATTACCTTGATATAACAACCTGCACCATCATCATCATCATCATCGGTGTGGGGGTGCTGGTAGGGGTGATGGTGGGGGTGGTAATAGCGAATCAAGCGAACGCTTTATCACTGACTCATGTCCCGCCCTTCTTACGAGAAAGTGTGTTTGTTTTGTTTAACGACACCACTGGAGCACATTGATTAATTAATCATCGGCTATTGGATGTCTAACATTTGATAATTCTGACTCGTAGTCATTAGAGGAAACCCGATACATTTTTCCTAATGAAGAAAGGGATCTTTTATGTGCACTTTCCCACAAACAGGAAAGCACATACCACGGTCTTTGTCCAGTTTGTGGTGTGCTGGTTGGAACGAGAAAAAACAATCAGCTGAATGGATCCTCCGAGGTGGTTCGATCCTGCGACGCAAGTACCGCAAGCGAGCAATCAAACGATTGAGCTAAATCTCGGATCCGGGTCGAGTTTTGATCCTAAGTACTCGAGTCCGGGTCGAGTTTTGACCCTAAGTACTCGAGTCCAATATTTTGGACTCGTAAGGGCCCTACACAGTACCGTTCTTGACTTTCTTGACGTGTTATTTCGATGATGGGTTATTAAATATATCATATTTATTATATAACATTTAGTGAAATATCTTAAAATATCAGTGAAATAAAGTGTTATCAGTCACCCAGTGACGATAACACATTTTAGAGTGAAAAGTTAACTATTTCACTCTAAAATGTGTTATCGTCACTGTTGAAAATGTTATCTTCACTGTAAGAAAGCTGGAACTATTTTGCTGCTGGCATTTTAAAAATAAAGGTAAATTGCCAAACGTTATATAATAAATATAAAATTTCATGTTTTTGTCAAATATGAATAATTAAATTTTCTTTTCGTCTATACACTTTACGGCAATCTGATTGGTCCAGAAGTGCTTACTTTTTTTCGTTCATATCTCGATGAACCGAAAAAAATAAGCCACGCCTACTACCATAAATGTTAGACACGTTCCCTTCGTTCACTTTCATAAAATATAAACTAAACACGAATAGGACAATTCCTTCCAATATAACTAAATGATCCGTAAAAATGCACAGCAGCTAGAGGAAATGACGTCATTTACAAAAAAAAATCACCTGATTCAAATAAAGTGAATGAACGTTCGTATTCTTACGCGACATAAGTATCAATGAAGTTTACACAAACAATACTACAGGCGTATTTAAAGCTAAACAAAATAAATTCAGTTATGTATTGATAAAGTATGCATATAGATTTGACCGCAATTATTTTTGGTTCATGCATGTATGAACCGAAAAAACGATGTGCACACTTTTGTATGACCCTCTACGCGGACTCATACAGTGTGCACGTCGTTTTTTTTGGTTCATAATTACATGAACCAAAAAATCATTGCGGTCAATTCTTAATTATATCTCATCTCGTGAAATTTGCGCGACGAGTGAGATATGATTGCAAACTTCACTCGATGAGATATAAATCATATTTGACAAAAAAACATGAAATATCCTATTATGTTATTTAAATATGACTCTGGAGTATGAACCGGCCTTGGTGGCGTCGTGGTTAGGCCATCGGTCTACAGGCCGGTAGGTACTGGGTTCGGATCCCAGTCGAGGCATGGGAATTTTAATCCACATACCGACTCCAAACCCTGAGTGAGTGCTCCGAAAGGCTCAATGGGTAGGTGTAAACCACTTGCACCGACCAGTGATCCATACCTAGTTCAACAAAGGCCATGGTTTGTGCTATCTTGCCTGTGGGAAGCGCAAATAAAAGATCCCTTGCTGCTAATCGGAAAGAGTAGCCCATGTAGTGGCGACAGCGGGTTTCCTCTCAAAATCTGTGTGGTCCTTAACCATATGTCTGACGCCATATAACCGTAAATAAAATGTGTTGAGTGCGTCGTTAAATAAAACATTTCTTTCTTTCTATAGGTAGTACTAAACCAAATAACTTCCGGCTGGGTCAAAGTTCGAGGTGCACCGAACTTTTGATAGAGAAGTGAACACCACAAGTCCTGTGATTGGTTATAAATGTGAGTGTGTTGGTTGTAAAAAATAATAGTTTCATCTGGGTAAAAAAAAAAATGCAATTTTATTGCATCTAGTACCAATGTGTCAAGTAGCCTTGTGCTTGAAACATGTATGGGGTACCTGTAAAAAAAAGTACTCGAATTTTGTGCAGAACTAGGGTAGTAATAGACGCTACCCGTTATCTCAGAAACGAGCAGCTTGACCCCCAATTTTTTCTGATTCACTTTAAGTGTGAGGGGTGGTAGTATTTATATCCATGGTGTTTATGTCGATTGATACGCTGCAAGTAGGAGTTTTAGCCACATATGTTACTATTGTCGTCTATGGGATTTGTTTTGGTAGTATACACCCTGAAACCCCAATGAATCCCAATTAGCAGAAAACAAAACAAAATCAATATATACGTACACGGTATGCATGAAGTATTTACAGGTGAATTTAACAAGCTGTTGTTAGCAGATGCTACATCGTTATTAATGCAACTGAGTGATTTGCATATACACATACATGTCAGGGGCGTGCACAGGAAATTTTGCAGGGGGGGGGGGTCGAAGTGTCTGGCGAAGCCCGACACTGCGAGCGCCGCAGGCGCTAAGCCCGTGGTGGGGGGTCTGGGGGCCCTCCCCCCGAAAATTTTGAAAAATTTACCCCTTCTAGGGCTATTCTGAGGTGTTTTCTGCTGGCTAGCCGAGCTGCTTTCTGACCACATTTTTTGGGAAAGAAATTAGGCCTACATTAAAAATCGGGATATGAAATTTTGTTTCGCCTTGAGCAGGGGGGGAGGGGTTCCGACCCCAACCCCCCCCCCTCTGCGTACGCGCCTGCATGTATAGATAAAACATGAATACTAGTAGATGATTATATATACTGTGTGCACAGCCTATGTAGGCCTATGTATGTATGTATGTATGTACGTACGTACGTACGTAAGTGTGTACGTGCGTTCGCACTGCGCCAGTGCGTTAATATCTATGTATGTAATAGTCAAATACGATATAGGCCTACATGGATCGACCGCGTAGCTGGAAGACCCCATGCATATGGCTGAGTTAAAGAGCATTCTTTCTAAGGATAACTCGATAGTTCAGAACGTATCGTGGCAAGTCTGCAAGTTGCGGGCGATTCGGTGCCACAGGCTCGAGTCCCAGCAACGGCATGGAACAATTTGTGAGGCAGAAAGGATTTAATTATGCCCTGCGCCAGTGCGTCAATATCTATGTTATGTAATAGTCATACAATATTAAAAGACTCTATCATAAAAGATAAAGATAAAAACTTTATTGCATATAAACATTCCACATACGGAACTGGATGCAAAACATACGCATAAACAAGAAACAAACAAAATGACTAAATAAGGACTATGTAGTCATGTGGGTTAGAAAAAGTACATCTGAGGTGGTAGAAATTTCGACCCGGGACGAGGATTTCTTTCGGGGGGGGGGGGGGCAACTGCCCCTCTTACCCCCCCCCCCCTCCCCCGCTAGCTACGGCCCTGAAAATATATATCTAAAACTAAACAACTCGCATTGATATGACGTCATATATTACCAACGCCGTAATACTCCCCATGTTAAATTCGATGACGTCATAGCTCACGCACGACAGATTTATTCCGCATGGGCTGACGTCATGTAATGGGTCTGTGTTGCATGGCTAGGGATGGGAGAATAGATATTCATGCATACATGTATATGTCCATGTACATACTGATAGTGACAATAATTTAATATTACGAGGAAAACGTTCATTTCACACTTGATGCGTGTTGCGTGTATATACAATTATATTATATGGAAGGAAGCTATTTTTAATTGTTATTTTGAATTTATGCACACAGACATGTATTTCAAGGTTTACCTTGATGAACTAACAGCCCCTTGGTCGCGCACTTAAAATACGTTGTGGCTGTAGCAATATTCATTCTCTGTTACGTACACGACTTAGTATCCATAGCCTCGGAAGAGTGCCAATTCAAACATGTAACTATGACGTGGTGTGCTACGATTTGTTGGCCTTGGTGTACAAAATTAATTAAAACAACAAACGGTTTTATATCGACAAGATGAGGAGCCCCTTTGGGGTCCTGGCAAAAAGAAAAAAAGAAAGAAAGAAAGGTTGACGTCAACAGGGTTGTCGTGGCGGGTACTAACCTTGTTCGACGTGGGGTTCCTCATCAGCTCGATCCCCCTGACTCGGGGGCGGGCGAACAACTCCTCTTCATCCTGGGTGGAAGTTTTACCGGCCATCGTCCTTTGTCAGTGCTCGGTCAGTGCGTACACGTCAATGAAGCGAGTTCCGTAGATCTATATATATATTATAAATACAGATGAGCGGGTTTGTGTCAATATGCATTAACAAGGAGCAACGTGACGAGCGTTCAACCAGGGATATATTCCTCTTTCAGCTAACGTTGGCTACCGTATTGTTCAGTGTCATATATTCGCAAAACGTTTTACGGTAGCTAGCGTTATCTGAAGAAGAACGAACGTAAAATCAGCTGATCGTGGCGATGATTTTTCTAAGTGTGTGAACTCGGATGCGTATTGAAGATCTATTACCCATTGTTCATGCATATGGTGTAGGCGCGGATCCAAGAAGCGTGGGAAACGGGGAGGGGTGGTGGAGGCAAAGACAGAATGTTCGGTACTTCGACCAATTCCCTAAGTGCTTTACTCCGACTAATTCTCTCACGTTCACAAGAATGTATGTCAATTAATTCACCATATTATCAATATATTGTTTTTAGTACAGACGCGGATCTCGGGGTGGGTGGGTACTGGAGGTACGCACACTCCACTTTCGAAAATCGAGTGTTTGAAGTTATGTATATAATTAATAATATTTTGTTGTTGTGTATTTGTTTGTTTGTTTTGTTGTTGTTTGTTTTTGGGTTTGTTTTTTTGTTTTTTGTTGTTTTATTTATTTTTTGTTGTTGTTTTTTGGCTGTTTGTTTTGTTGTGGTTGGTGGTGGTAGTTTTTCTTTTTATGGGGTGTGTTTTTGTTTTGGGTTTTGGTTGTTGTTGGGTTTGTTTGTTTTTTGGGGGGAGGGTGTGTGTTTTTGCTTGTATATCACTGGACTTGACAGTGGCATAGGGAGGGGGCCACGGGGGGCCATGCCCCCCAATCCCAATCAAACCTTTTTTCTGTGGGGTTTTTTTAAACCCATTAAATTTTATAAAATCATACATCGACCGCGTGGATTGTAGGCCCCATGCATGTGGTTGAGTTAAACAGCATCTTTTGTATGGATGCTTGGATAGCTCAAAACGCATTGTGGTTAGTTAGCACGTTGCGGGCGATTTGGTGCAATAGGTTCGAGTCCCAGCAACGGCATGGGACAATTTCTGAGGCCAGAAAGGATTTAATTATCCCCTGCGCCAGTGCGTTAATATCTATGTATGTAACAGTCAACCTCGACATACATACAATATATAGATATTCATACATCAATACATTAATACATACATGCATACATACATACATACATACATATGTGCCCACTGTTTCATGCACATAAGCGGGATCGACCGCGTAACTTGTAGGCCCCATGTATATGGCTGAGTTACAGAGTATCCTTTTTATGGTCGATCGATCCCGGTTGGGCTATTTTTCGTTCCAACCAGTGCACCACGACTGGTATATGAAAGATCGCGGTATGTGCTATCCTGTCTGTGCTACTAATGGAAAAATGTAGCGGGTTTCCTCTCTATGACTGTGTCAAAATTACCATGTTTTTGACATCAAATAGCCGATAATTAATAAATCAATGTGCTGTAGTGGTGTCGTTAAACAAAACAAACAAATTTTATGGATGCCTCAATAGTATTGTGGCAAGTCTGCAATTTGCGAGCGATTCAGTGCCATAGGTTCGAGTCCCAGCAACGGCATGGGAAAATTTGTGAGGCCAGAAAGGATTTTAGGGAGGGGACGGGGGGTGCAGGACGTAACCCAGTGATAAAGTGTTCGCTTGATGCGCTGTCGGTTTGGGATCGATCCCCGTTGGTGGGCCCAGTGGATTATGTTTCGTTCCAGCCAGTTCACCAGTAGTAGGGGGGCCTGTTGAGTGCCATGATTGACCTACTTTCCCGTGATCACGTGACCTTGGTAGGAGACAATGGGCTTTTGTGTAGGAAACAATGGCCTTTGTATAGGGGGGTGCAGGTGTCTGACCTTGGTAGGAAACAATGGTCAAGGAAACAATGACACAGTGGTCTTTGTGTAGCAAACAATGACACAGTGGGCTTTTGTGTAGGAAACAATGGCCTTTGTATAGGTGGGTGCAGGTGTCTGGTCTCGGTAGGAAACAATGGCCTTTGTATAGGTGGGTGCAGGTGTCTGGTCTCGGTAGGAAACAATGGCTTTTGTGTAGGAGACAATGGCACAATGGCCTTTGTGTAGGAAACAATGGTCTTTGTGTAGGAGACAATGACCTGGGTACAGGTGTGCGATCATGGTGTATTCAATTCAATGTATTGCATATTACCAAACAAACTGGTGTCAGCAAACAAATAAAAGCAAAGAAACAACAACAATTAATAATAACAATATGTACAGGCCAGGTGTAAGTCTGACGTTGGTTTTGGCTTCATTGTATAACGTCTACTGTGTTGTTGTATTCACAGTGGACATAGACGTGAATGTTTTGTCACAGTGTTTTATTCTAGACACCCAAAATAATAGCCGTTAAAAGATTTCTCGTGGGGAAGGACTGTAACTGTTTGCTGACTGTTTGGTTTAAAGTGAGGCTTTCATGTCGCCAGACAAAATGCGTGTGTGATGATTTTCATTCATTTGTATTTCTTTAGCACATTGTCGACGTTTTCTTTGTTGCCGTCATTCAGCCATTCATTCAGCCATTCATTAATTCGCTTTATAATAGAGGAGTACTTTATCAGACCTCTTCATCAGCCCTCATACAAAGGCATTTTATTACGCCTCTCCGAGTGTTTATGAAATCAGGTGAACTGCAAAAGACATACCGACGCGTGCCCGTCTTAAGTAGCAGAATAAATTTGTTATGGTATGCACACTGACCGTCAAAGTTCGTTTGTGTTTAGTGACATCACTAGAGGACATTGATTTATGAATCATCGGTTATTGGATGAAAAACATAATTTTGACAGTTTTAGAGAGGAAACCCGCTACATTTTTTTCCATGAGTAGCAAGTGATCTTTTATATACACAATCTCATACCCCTTATGGGGCCAGTATTTCATAATTAAACACAAACGTTTTGTGCATGCGTGCGTGTGTGTGTGTGCGTGCGTGCGTGTGTGTGTGTGAAACACTACAGCCCATTCCTATGAAGAAAGAACGCGTGACTGCAACTCAACGCTCCAACCTAACCTATGCTCTTTTAACTACATAGACACGAGTATTTCCCAAGACTACAAGCCTTTATAGACAACCAGTGTATTATGTCTGGTATATCAAAGGCCGTGGTATGTGCTGTCCTGTACACACAACTCTTGATACTATAAAGTAGCGGCAGAAATATTAAATCACAAATCTAGTTATAGAGTAGAATACACAAAAAACAAACGCAAATTGTTGAGAGAGAGAGAGAGAGAGAGGGAGAGAGAGGGAGGGAGGGAGGGAGGGGGGAGAGAGAGAGAGGGGAGGGAGGGAGGGAGAGGGGAGAGAGAGAGGGAGAGAGAGATGTCACACGTGATTAATCCATTAGTGTAAGTCGGCGACACGCGCGCCGCCATGGGTTTAACAAGTAGTACGTGTTAACCAAAGGGAAATAGCTGCATTTTTAAACAGAAAATTTCTCTAGAGTACTAGCCTTCGTACAGGGCTTTTTAATTACCAAATAGGTAAATACAGTGATCGATCTAGCATCGATCCCCCATCGATGGCCAAATAGTCTATAGCCAACCAGTGCATTATGTCTGGTATATCAAAGGCAGTGGTATGTGCTGTCCTGTACATACAGCTCTTGCTACTATAAAGTAGCGGGGTAGAAATATCCAATCACAAATCTAGTCATAGAGTAAAAAACACAAAAAAAACGCAATGGTTTGGGTTTTTCATTTTTTATTTCTAAATTACAATCACTATAGACAACTACACATGCAATGGACACACATTGGGTTACATCGAGAGGCCTTAAGGGTGACACGTGAATAATATGAGTGTTCATTTCTGTTCATCTTCGTCGTCCTCCTCATCGTCGGTATCGTCGTCGTCTTGTTCGTCCAAATATTCGCCAATCCATGAACGATACTGATTTAATTTAGAACGAATCTGAGGTCTGAGATCTCTTTCTGGATTCACAAACTGTAGAATTTTTCTCGTGTTGGGGCCTTTGTCAAAGTAATGCATATACGTCAGAAAGCGAGAGTACGTGTCTTTAAATAACTTCCATTGCAGTGTCTTCATGTTTCTTTCGATGGCATCTTGGGACATGTTTTTTTCTTCGTAGCGTTTCCTCTTGCTTTCGAAATAGTCACGATTGATGTCGAATTCACGCTCGATCATCAGACGTACGCCTTCGTTTTCCAGATCGGACTACGGCTCTTCATTTCCCTCCTCGCACGTTTTCACGTGTCGCTGCAAGTCACTCCCGTCTTTAAAGACCAGACCGCACGTATCGCAAGACTGCATCCTCTTGACCTTTTTCAGATAGGGCTCTACCTCATCTTCTTCTTCGTCGTCATCACTTTCGTAGGCGGGTATGCCTGGTAGTTTTCTCTTGAATGCGTTTCTTTGCATGATTTGCACGTAGAGCTCTTTCTCCGACGGTGGTTGAAACTCTTCTGAGACATTCGCCGTTACGCTCGTGCTTTTATACCATTCGGACGGCCCCGTCTCTAAACCATTAGGTCGAAGGCGCCAATGTTCGGGCGTGGTCGGTTTCAAGTCCACCAAGAGATGTCCGTAGGGCCTGTGGGTAGCTTCCTCAAACCGTTGCATGAAATGACCAGTATTTTCCGGATACATCTGCCGTGCCAAGGTTAGGACTTGCTGCTTGTCGATGGGGTTGTTGAACAGTGCCAGGTAATGACAGTTTCTTCTCTGTGTCGGGTCTTTGCTGTTATAGAGGTTCTGGTTGATGGCAATCACCGAGAGGTTTCTGTGATGACTTCCTTCTGTGAACAGGTCGGTGATACGAGAATCTTTTCCAGCTGTAGACATCAGGTCGTCCAACACGATGAGATTTCTGACTCTGGGATCCAAATAATGATCCTTTTCCAAATTCTCGGGTATGCCTTGAACAAATTTCACTCGAGCAACCATTTTGATCGTATCATAGAGAGGTTGCCATCGTTTGTAGAGCCAGATGATGCGCTGAGGAGGCGGATGGATTTTACCATCCCTTAGCAGTTTGTACAACATAAATGTCTTTCCACACGACGTGGGTCCCGACACGATCATGGTGAAGGGATGTAGCAATCTTAGGGGATGTTGCTGCTGTGGTGGTGGTGGTGGTGGTGGCTGCTGTGGTGGTGGTGGTGGTGGCTGCTGTGGTGGTGGTAGTGGCGGCTGCTGTGGTGGTGGTGGTGGTGGTGGCTGATGTGGTGGTGGTGATGGTGGCTGCTGTGGTGGTGGTGGTGGTGGTGGTGGTGGCTGCTGTGGTGATGGTGGTGGTGGTGGTGGTGGTGGTGGTAGACCTTTAGCATGTTTTTGTTAAAAATGTCTTAACATGGCGTCTCTCCGAGAGAATGTGAAACCACATTCTGAACATGTGCTCTGTATGACGACTCTAAATGAAATGACCATATCTGACCCACATAGTTCCTTTTATAGTTTATTTAGAAATGCTTCTGCAGTTTCGGGGCTTTCCAGCCCGTACCACTTTGTTGTTGTTGTTGTTGTTTCCGTTTCAGATCGGCCTTGGCTTGCTCTACCACCTGTTGTGTTGGGGACACCATGACGACTTTGGGTGTCGGAGGCTTGTTCTGTTCCTCTTTTTCTTTTTTCCATGTAGGGTCATACAGTTCTAGACATCGATCTACACTGTACATCATCTGACTTTTTCCACCACGTTGCACTGGAAAATGAGGTTGAAGTTTACCTTCTGCCTGCAGTTTATAGAAACGGGTCCACTTATCCACGTCGGGTACATATAACTTGTACTGGTCTGACATGTTGCTCCTCTGAAGGTTCTACCTCAAATGACGAGTTTTCCAAAACTATTTTACATATATACCTTATGACGCATAAAGATATGGTACAGGAATGTTTGAATGTGTGTGATACGTATGACCAGTGCCCCTCCTCCCAGGCACAAATCTCATCGTACGAGCTCCCAAAAAAACATCGTTACCAACATATTACCCTTTACCAGTGTCACTACCATAGGGACACGTCCAGAGACACACTCATGGACTCAGGACATAACTAAAAAAAGCTGTGTTGCAGTCACGCGTTCTTTCTCCATAGCAATGGGCTGGGAGTGTTTCACACACACACACACACACACACACACGCCACACACACACACACACACACACACACAAAAGTTTGTATTTAATTATGAAATACTGGCCCCATAAGGGGTATGAGATTGTGTATATAAAAGATCACTTGCTACTCGTGGAAAAAATTTAGCGGGTTTCCTCTCTAAAACTGTCAAAATTATGTTTTTCATCCAATAACCGATGATTCATAAATCAATGTCCTCTAGTGATGTCGCTAAACACAAACAAACTTTGACGGTCAGTGTGCATACCATAACAAATTTATTCTGCTACTTAAGACGGGCACGCGTCGGTATGTCTTTTGCAGTTCACCTGGTTTCATAAACACTCGGAGAGGCGTAAATAAAATGCCTTTGTATGAGGGCTGATGAAGAGGTCTGATAAAGTACTCCTCTATTATAAAGCGAATTAATGAATGGCTGAATGAATGGCTGAATGACGGCAACAAAGAAAACGTCGACAATGTGCTAAAGAAATACAAATGAATGAAAATCATCACACACGCATTTTGTCTGGCGACATGAAAGCCTCACTTTAAACCAAACAGTCAGCAAACAGTTACAGTCCTTTCCCCACGAGAAATCTTTTAACGGCTATTATTTTGGGTGTCTAGAATAAAACACTGTGACAAAACATTCACGTCTATGTCCACTGTGAATACAAAAATACAACAACACAGTAGACGTTATACAATGAAGCCAAAACCAACGTCAGACTTACACCTGGCCTGTACATATTGTTATTATTAATTGTTGTTGTTTCTTTGCTTTTATTTGTTTGCTGACACCAGTTTGTTTGGTAATATGCAATACATTGAATTGAATACACCATGATCGCACACCTGCACCCAGGTCATTGTCTCCTACACAAAGACCATTGTTTCCTACACAAAGGCCATTGTGCCATTGTCTCCTACACAAAAGCCATTGTTTCCTACCGAGACCAGACACCTGCACCCACCTATACAAAGGCCATTGTTTCCTACACAAAAGCCCATTGTGTCATTGTTTGCTACACAAAGACCATTGTGTCATTGTTTCCTTGACCATTGTTTCCTACCAAGGTCAGACACCTGCACCCCCCTATACAAAGGCCATTGTTTCCTACACAAAAGCCCATTGACTCCTACCAAGGTCACGTGATCACGGGAAAGTAGGTCAATCATGGCACTCAACAGGCCCCCCTACTACTTTCACCATGACTGCTATATATCAAAGGTCGTGGCATGTGTTGTTCTGTCTGTGGGATGGTGCATATAAAAGATCCCTTGCTGCATTAAAAAAACATGTGGTGGGTTTCTTCTTATGACTACGTGCCAGAATTACCAAATGTTTGACATCCAATAGCCGATGATTAATTAATCAATGTGCTCTAATGGTGTCGTTAAACAAAACAAACTTTGGTCGGCTGGTGTTTCTGTTTTTTATGTTTCATACATGTATACTAAAAGGTAAAAGTTATTGTGAATTGGATTGTTTGGAGTAATACATTTGTGAATGGATTTATGGATGTAAACCAGAGAAAATGTGCATGAAACAGCTCGAAGATATGCAACCAAGCAGTTGTTGCAGCGATTGCATGCTTTGTGCAAGAAACATGGAATATTCGGGAGAAATCCTGTCCAATGTACCTTTTCATGGACTATTGCTAGTTTCCACACCTTCGGACATTTCTTTTTCCATGTTATAACGTTTCATACACGGCAGTCAAAACTTGTCATCAATTATCTTTGTCTTTTGTGTGTCACTACCTGGAAAACTCCTATATCCGCTCCTGTACGTGTAGGGCTCAGTCATCAATATTCATAAATTAGGGAGAAGTGGTAGTGCGTGTGGAGTTGGCTGTACTTGTCAGGGGAGGATGCACGATTTATCTAAAGAGGAAGTGCCCCCCCCCCCCCACCTTCTCTCTCTCTCTCTCTCTCTCTCTCTCTCTCTCTCTCTCTCTCTCTCTCTCTCTCTCTCTCTCTCTCTCTCTCTCTCTCTCTCTCTCTCTCTCTCTCTCTCTCTCTCTCTCTCTCTCTCTGCATTTTTCTGCCTCCAAGCACGGATCTAGGGGCCGAGGGGTCACTGCTAATAAACAACTTGGACCATTTACGTAGTTGAATATCTAAACATCCCTGCAAAACAGTCTGGATTCGCACCTGACCTTTCAATCTTCAAAATCCAACGAAACGAAGGAAAAAACTAATAATATCGATCGACATAGTATATATAAAGACGAAGCTGGCATACTATTAATAGCACTTTTCAGCGTGTTGGCGATAGACTTCACTGGACCATGACGGGGCAAGCTTGTATATATATATATATATATATATATGTTTACATTATGACTGTCCGGATGATGACAAAGCAGTTTTCTTATTACTTGAAGGCCTATATAATTGTATGCGAAACCTGCACATGTGAAGTAAAACCAGACTTTTGCGAATAAGTCTATCGTGACCTCGCATTGTCGATAGCTATGGCAGTCACGTTTATGACATTCAGTGAACATATTTACACGATAGGCGTACCTGTTATACGTACCTGTTAATTTCTACAACAATAACACATAAAAACAGTAAACCAGTAGAAGCTAGGCCTACCTACCGTTTTTTAGAATTGTCATATTACGGTTCCGGCTTTTACAAAAACCGTTTACACTAGTGTTTTCTTCATCGGTCGGTGTATGAGATGAGTGGAGTGTGTGTTGCGGGGGGGGGGGTGTTGCGGGGGGGAGGGGGGTGTTGTGGGGGGGGGGGGGGGGGGCGGGAGGCAGTGATCACCGCATCAAATACGACCTATAGTGAAAAATATGGTAGGAAACTATTTTAAATGACTGTTTTCATTATGGAAATCTGGCAAGCAGGATAGTTGAGATTCTGCCACTGAACTTCTTCGAACAAAAGGTTTGTCCTGCTTCATCCCTCAACCCCCCTCCCCGGAAGACGACCTGCAGATGATCGTGACATTTAAAACTTTGGTTTAATAAACGGAAGAGTAATTCTGTGAGCGTTCACTGGGTGTTGTGAAATAGTGATAAATGTGTAAACGTGATAGTCCTAATATATTGTGTTGGTAGAAGCTATCACGTTTCCATAGTGTGTGTATCATGTATGTGTCGGGTGTATGTGTGTGTCTGTGTGGGGGGGGATGGGGGATGTGGCTGTGTGTGTGGGGGTGGCTGTGTGGGGGATGTGGATGTGTGTGTGTCTGTGTGTATCTCTCTCTCTCTCTTTCTCTCTCTCTCTCTCTCTGTCTCTCCTCTCTGTCTCTCTCTCTCTCTCTCTCGTCTCTCTCTCTCTGTGTGTGTGTGTCAGTCGGTCTGTGGTGTGTGTGTTTGTTTGTCCGTCTTTCTCTCTCTCTCTCTCTCCTCTCGTCGTCTCTCATCTCTCCTTCCCTCCTCTCAATCCTCCCTTCTCTCCCCATCTCTCTCCTCCTCTCTCCTCTCTGTCTCTCTCTCTCTCTCTCTCTCTCTCTCTCTCTCTCTCTGTGTGTGTCTGTCGGTCGGTCGGTCTGTGTGTCTGTCTCTCTCCTCTGTGTGTGTGTGTGTGCGTGCGTTTGTGTGTGTTTGTTAGTGTGGCTGTGTGCATGTGCGTGTGTGTGCTTGTGTGTGACTATATATGTGTCTGTCTCTGTGTGTGTGTGTGTGTGTGTGTCTCGTCTCTCTCTCTCTCTCTCTCTCTCTCTCTCTCTCTCTCTCTCTCTCTCGTCTCTCTCTCACACACACACACACACACACACACACATCGGTTATTGGTTGTTAATAACATTATGTTCGGTTACAAATCAACAACAAAATTTTAATAAATTGTCTCGTGATTTGACTAACAAGCTAACTCTACAAAGAGTGAGCCAATGTACAAACTGATGTGTCGCGATTGCTAACAAAGTTGAAGTTTGTTTTATTTAACGACACCGCTAGAGCACATTGTTTTATTAAACATCGGCTATTTGATGTCAAATATTTGATAATTCTAACATATAGTCTCAGAGAGGAAACCCGCTACATTTTTCTCTAACGAGTGTGACACATTACAAAACGCTATTTTCATACGAGAAAGAGAAATACAAGCATTTTGAGAGTACTGTTAAAGTAATACATACCCACTACCGGATCCACCCACTGGCGTAGGAGTTTAAATGCCCGAATCTGGAAACACAAATCATTTAATCATATTAGCATTACTACCAAAGAGCTATATAGGGTTGCAAACGAATCACTACGCATTTTACATGGAATACAACTACTTTTGAGGGTTGATTGATGGAAATACAGGATAATAAGGTACCGGGTTTGCACATTTCCCCCGAATATCTGTATCATTTTTGCCCGAGTTTTAGTTCCACTCATTATCTCAACGCACCGCCCCGCAAATATGGCTGGCTACGGGCCTGGAACTCTCAGAATGATGTCCTAATCATATTCGGTTGAGTGTTTCTGGAGATTTCCAACATTTATATTATATACTAGTACATATGATTTATATCTCATCGAGTGAATTTTGCAATCATATCTTACGAGTAGCGCTTGCGCGACGAGTGTGATATGATTGCAAACTTAATGAGACACTAATGAAACTCATTAAGTTTGCAATCATATCACACTCGTCGCGCAAGCGCCTCGTAAATGATTGCAAATTCACTCGATGGAGATATAAAATCTATTTAAAAAACCCATGAAACCTATTTATTATATACCTTTTGGCAATTTACCTTTATTTTTAAAATGCCAGCAATAAAATAGTTCCGGTTTTCATACAGTGAAGATATAACTTTCTACAGTTAGAAAAACACATTTTAGAATGAAATAGTGAAATTTTCACTCTTATATGTGTTATCGTCACTGAGTGACTGATGACGCTTTTATTTCACTGATATTTTAAGGTATTTCACTAAATGTTATATAATAAGATATTATATCTTAATACATGTTAGTGTATTTTGGAATACTGCAGGTGCCTCTTATTGTGCTCTTCATAGAAACGCCGTACATCCACCCCGTGTTCTTCTGCTCCTCCCACCCTTCCTCTCAACCCCTACCCACCTTGATCTAAAAATAACAACCGTGTGTGTCGTGCGCGCATAATTACGCATACGTCTAGCGGGGATCTGGAAACGGGTTACATTTTAAAAGCAGCGGAAAATCAGAAGCGTGCGTTACGTCTGGTATGGTAAACGTCAATGAAACTAGGTAAACGTTATCACTGATATGGTACAGAAAACGACGAATATCTCAGATAACAGTTATAGATTACGGTTCGGGTACAGTAAATGGCTCTAACGCCTACCTTGTGTGGACTAGCGTACGATTGGGAATACCTTGAACGTGAACGCAACTGGACGCCTTACCGGGTGCCTAGTGCCCCAGCCATTAGACTTTTAAAAGAAGATTTTCATGCGCTTGGATACGACGATGCCAATGGATCGTACTTTGATTATCTTCACTCTTACTATCTGAAGCAGTCTTATTCGGCATGTGTAAGTTGAACTGGGGACGTCGAAGTTGTGTGAATCCATAGGGGTGGGGGGGGGGGGGGGGACGTAGCTCAGCGGTACTGCGCTCGCTTGATGCGCGCTCGGTCTGGGATCGATCCCCGTCGATGGCCCATTTGGCTATTTCTGGTACCAGCCAGTGCACCACGACTGGTATGTGCTAACCTGTATGTGGGATAGTGCATATAAAAGATCCCTTGCTGCTAATCGAAAAGAGTAGCCCATGAAGTGGTGACCGGTTTTACTCTGTCAATATCTATGTGGTTACTTAACCATATGTCCGACGCCATATAACCGTAAATAAAACAATTCCTTCCTTCCTTCCATAGGGTTGGGGTTTGGTAATTACCCTCACCCCACCCCCCCCCCCCACCCCCCCCCACCCCCTTCTGATTTACACCTACTTCACTTGTGAAAGCCCGTGTTCATAGAGCAGCAATATACGGTACTTGTTAATAAAATCAGACCATAATAGATTGATGACTGTTACACCCAGCATTTACTGTAACTCCACCTGATTAGGGGTGAGACGTAGCCCAGTGGTAAAGTGCTCGCTTGATGCGCCGTTGGTTTCGGATCGATCCCCGTCAGTGGGCCCATTGTGCTATTTCTCGCTCCAGCCAGTGCACCACGACTAATACATCAAAGGCTGTAGTATGTGCTGTCTTGTCTACGTGATGGTGCATATAAAAGATCCCTTACTGCTAATCAAAAAGAGTAGCCCATGAAGTGGCAACAGCGGGTTTCCTCTCTCAATATCTGTGTGGTCCTTAACCATATGTCTGATGCCATATAACCGTAAATAAAATGTGTTGAGTGTGTCGTTAAATAAAACTTTTCTTTCTTTCCAACTAATTATTACTCTCTCTCTCTCTCTCTCTCTCTCTCTCTCTCTCTCTCTCTCTCTCTCTCTCTCTCTCCTCTCTCTCCCTCTCTATCTCTCTCTCTTGATCTCACACACACTCTCTCCGCTCTCTTTGTCCCTCTCCTCCCTCTCTCTCTCTCTCTCGCTCTCTCTCTCTCTCTCTCTCTCTCTCTCTCCCTCTCCCTCTCCCTCTCTCTCTCTCTCTCTCTCTCTCTCGATCTCACACACACTCTCTCTCTCTTTGTGCATGTTTGTACATGCTGTAAGAGCATAATGGTGTAGAATTGTTTGTTTGTTTTTGTGTATGGTCTTAATACTCTTTGATGCATTACCAAGATGGTGTATAAAATTACAGTACAGAAACATGGTTTGTGATAATCCAGTCATGAATTCATGAATTCATGATTGAATGTTTACCAACACCCCAGCATTCAAAACATATCAGCTTTTGGGTGTCTAAACTATTTAAGTAAATGAAACGATAATTAACATTTAAATATGGTCCCCTGGTTGGTATGGGGGGTAATCCAATCAGAGAATGGGTCCACTGAGGGGGTTCGATCCTACAACACATCTCAGGTGTGTGCCCTACAGACTGAACTAAATCCTGCCCCAACCATGGACTTTGATGTACCAGAGATAGGGAACTGGTTCGGATGAGGAAAAAAACACATGAGACCATTAAAGGTGATCAGTCCAGGTGCAGATGCAGGGATGGGCCTGGATCCACTCCCCTTCCTCCTCCGTTCTTTTCTCATATACGTTATTTATTTTCTATATATGGGGTGGGATATAGCTCAGTGGTAGAGTGCTCACCTGAAGTGTGATGTGTGACAACCTATCCCAACCATAACTGCCAGTTATAATATACCAGTCTGGTATAGCAAAAGCCATGTCCTATCTGTGGGAAAGTGTACAAATCCCTAATTTCTGCTTTATCAGAAGCAGTGGCAATTTTTTTAACAAAAATAAGTTGCTTAAAAAGCAAACAAATTTCCCATGGCAATAATTTTTATCAAAGCATAAAAAAACCCTGCTATTAGTAAAGTCCCTTAGAACCTATAGCATTTCATATTGTCTGGCAGGGTGTGATGTACCCCAGTGGTAAAGCACTCACTTGATGCGCGGTCAGTCTGGGATCCATCCCCATTGGTGGGCCCATTGGGCTATTTCTCACTTCAGCCAGTGCACCACAACTGGTATATCAAAGGCTGTGGCATGTGCTATAGTGTCTATGGGATGGTGCATATAAAAGATCTCTTGCTACTAATGCACAAAAAATGCAGCGGGTTTCCTCTCTAACACTATGTCAAAATGATCAAATGTTTGACATCCAATAGCCGATGATTATTTATCAATGTGTTCTATGGTGTCATTAAACAAAACAAACTTTATCTTTGAAGAAAACATATGTTATAAATGTTGTTTTGTACAAGTAGGTATTTGTGGAACATCTGTGAGAGATTGTTGTTGCATGAACTACTTGAAGGTGTTACGATAATTGTCAAGGGTTTTTGGGGTTTTTTTCACCTATGTGATTGATCTAGGCCACAAATACAGAACTTTATCCCACCGAGTGGGTGAGATAACTGCCAACATATCACTTGCTTTACTACTCAATCATGGAGTGGTTTGATCTGAGATAAACAAATATGTATTTTGAAAGGTAATGTACCTCGATAAAGTGCTTGATCAAGGTGAAAAGTGAGTGCGACATTTTGTTTAAATACCCAGAGAATTCAGGGCTCTACATTATAGATTGCCTGGGAAAACTAGTTTTGAGTTCAGGATAAGTCAGTTGTAACAACTTGTCTCACCAAACAAGTAACTGAAAATTGTGATATATATTGACTAAATTCAGGCCTGTGTGCAGAAGAGGTGGTTGAGGGTCGAACCCCACCCTCCTTCCCCACCCCTCCAACAAAATGTTCTTTTTAAATGTATTACGTGGGAAGAATGACCCAACCTTCCCCTAAAAGCTTCACAATTTCCCACACACCTGCCTACAACTAGACCTGTACCATTTATTTCTTTAATTTATTTGACTTTTTGCCAGAAAATAATTTGAGGGTACGTAATTAAATAAAAACAAAACAAACCATAAGTGCCCCTACTAGAGGATTATGGGTTTGAAATGTTTTGAAATTAGACACTGCATTTCATGTACTGTGACAAATTTTAAACAGAAGTTCTCCATCTTTAATCTTTCTAAAACAAATTATGAAAATGTATCCGTTAATTTCTGAGATTTTATGGTATGTCATTTTACCCTTCGTACCCCCTGGACAGGTCAAGTCGGGTCAGAGGGTTCACATTCAGAGCAAGCTGTTGTAGCGCATGCCTGTCATGGGCACAGGTGTCGGCCTTGGCCTGCTTCTCTGTCTAGGACAGTAAAGAGGTTGGGGTGGGTGGGAGAGGGGACCGCCCACACTGGCAGGTGCAGGAAAGTAGACCACCCACACTGGCAGGTGCAGGAGAGTACCAGCAGCCCGACCAGGTGCTAGTTTTCGTGCTATGGAATTTTGAAAGTCCAGTAGGATTAAGCCAAAAAAGAAAGGTTGCACAGTTTTAATGAAGGAATTTGGGCACTTTTAGAATGGTCCACCAAAAAATAAAGGGGAGCTATGTATAGTTTGGATCATAGTATGCAGAGAGTAGCTCATTATTGGAACCTAGCCTACTGATGGCTGCTGTTGTTTGTCGCCCTAGGTTATCCCAGTAGTGGCCCTTATAAGGGCCTTTTCTGTTCAGATCATGGCAGGGCAACCCATGGAAGACTCACTTGCAATTTACCCTCTGGACAAGGACAAGATTGTTTATTGTGCACGTTCAGAGCAAGCTGTTGTAGTGCACACCTGTCCTGGGCACAAGTGCCGGTCTCAGGCAGCTCCTCTATCCAGGACAGGAAAGGTGTTGGGTGGGTAGGAGAAGGGACCGCCTGCACTGCCGGGTGCAAGGGAGCACCAGCAGTCCAACCGTGGCAGGTAACAGGCGGAGGAGGGTTACCCTCTGGAAGATACCCTGCACTTATATACTGCCTCTTAACACAAACATTAGGGTGGGACAATTTCAGATAGTTACTGTAAAGCCCAGTACATGCCCGTGTGTCCACATCTTTAATAAAATGTTAAAAATGCTTAAATTGCATTGAACTAGTGGGTGGGTGGCTGGATAATTAGATGGAAAGATTGATCATTGCATGAATGGGTGGTAGAAAGGAATGGATGGGGTGGTAATTGAGTTGATGGGTCGTTTTGGATGATATGGAATGGAATTGGGATGGGGTTCTATGGGATGAGATGGCTTTTCCTACTAACTTAATTACTTTTCAAATGTATAATATATATGTTTCACAAAACAAAAACTAATAACATATATGTACAATGAAAAGCTAAGTAACACCCAGCTATTTTTTTTATGTTTTTTTTTTTTTTTTTGTGTTCCAGAAAGGACTGGTACCAAGTCCACACATACATTCAAGATGTCAGTCTACATTCACATGGTATGTTCCAGTTAGAGACCGTGACCCCACGGCTCCAGGGGTCAAGTGTGAAGGTCACCCATCATGTACATTGTCACTGCCATCTCTCTCCAGGAATGGGCAGCACTGGGTTGATGATGATGATGACGCTAACCACAGACTGCCAGACAGTCGTATCAAGTGGGTGGACGCTCTCAATGCATGGGTGTCTGAGAAAGAGGTGGGTTAACTTGTAAGAGGGTATTAACATTTACACAAGATCAGGCCTGGTGCTTATAAAATGTTTAGAGTCTAATAGAGTTTGAGACAGTAATGCAGACCTTGGATTTTTAAGGTGCGCGGGTGCGATCGCGCTCATACAGTGCACGTAATTTCAATCTGACGAGTGTGAAAAACAGCACACATTACACTCAACAAACGGCTCACGTAAAATAGATGGATATATTTATTTCCACTGTTTACAAAAATCAACAGTTTTCATAGTTCATTTAGCTGATAGGAAGGTCCTTTTATTAAAACAATAAAAATTAAAAACATGGCAGTGGCTTCCATCCAGTCGTTAAACTGGTATTTCTCTTTGTCAAACAAATCGGGAAATACTGGTTTAATAAACAATTTTGTAGACGTACCAGTCAAAATCCAATCGGAGCTACACTGCCTGTTTTGTTTATTTTGCAGAGTGATTTTTCACTCGCCTTAGCATATTGAGGTGTATGATTTTTCACTCGCCTATAATTTTAAAAAACCAAGGACTGCTAATGTCATGACAAACCCATACAAATTGTATGTGTGTGACATCTTTAGAGATTGAGTCTGGACTTTAGTTTTATTAGCATGGGGCCTGCCCTGGTGCTTATAAAACTTTTAGTCTAAACTCAAGACTCTAACAGAGTCTGAGACAGTAATGTCATGGCAACGCCATACAAATTGTATACGTGTGACGTCATTAGATATTGAGTCTGGACTCTTAAAAAACATTTTATAAGCACGGGCCTTGTTCTCTAAGAGTTTAAAATTTGTACAAACATATCAATGTATACTTTGTCTTTTTATCTCACCTTTATGAAATAAAAAGGTACCGTTATTAATTTTTTCATGACAGCAGTGATGGCATCAACTTAAAGTTTAATGTTAAAGTTTTGCATTGAGATCAGTTTCTCACAAACTTTAAGAAATAATTGTTTACAAAATTTTCATATGCCTGAAGATTGAGTATGGAATGGACTGTTATTATTGTTTTTAATTCCACCAAATTCAAAATTATTACTTCATCCCCATTTTTAATAAATGTTTGTCTAAAAATAAATTTAGTATTTTATCATCGCACTTTTAATTATGTCAAAATAAAAATATCTTTTAGTAGTATTTGGCATTAGATCCTACTGTGTAATGTACAAAATGTTTGAATTTTTGGGGATTGTTGTTTCTAAAAAAAATATTTAAATACTGTGTGTATATTGATAGAAAATAACGTGCATGAACCTCTTTTGGATATAGGCATGCTGTTAAAGTAAAAGAAAGAAAGATAGATAGAAAATAAGTTTGAAAAATGTTTTAATATTGCAAAGGCTCTGAAATTGTTTAGTGTTCTATCTTTTTAACTACAGTCTACATACTAATGATTTTAATTTATTTTCATGATATAGTTAGATGTCATTATCTTGACCTCTGTTATCTCGTCGGTCAAAGGTCAAGAAATAGTCCCTTCAAAATTTTCACTGACAATTATTGTGCTTATTTCAAACCACTGATATCTTGAGCTATTTGGTTTGGTCCCTTTAAAATCAAGATAATGGAAATTTTACTATTTAAGGTTCAGGCACGCTCACCTGGTCACAAACCACAGTTATATATCTGCCCAGGACAGAGGTTAAGGGCCAGTGAAAGACTAGTTAATCTAATGACTTAAGGGAAATTGCATTGACTAAATTTCTGAGATCTAAATTTTCATTTACAACAGTTGCTAATCATTTTGAAAACTGATTACTTATTAATAATTTTGAAAACTGATTGCTTATTAATCATTTTGAAAACTGATTGCTTTTTAATCATTTTGAAAACTGATTATTTAGCAACTACTATTTAACATTCTAGAATTGTGTAGAGGTCTTTAAAATGTGTGTAGAAAATTGCAACATGATACTGAACAAACTATTCTCCATACATGAGTGTATATAATAGTAGCCTATATTGGTGGCAAGGCATTTTCTCTCTGACCATGGGGGTAGGGGTAGATCAGTCCGTAAAGCACTTCCTTGATGTGCTTGGGTTATGTATGACCCAACCTCTTTGGTGGTCCCCATGGGGGTTTTCCCATCCCAACTAGTAACCCATAAAGTTTGATGTATCAAAGTGCTTGGTATGTGCTGTCACATATGTGTGCGTAAGTGCATATAAAAGATGCATTGCTGCTAATGGAAAAATGTAATTGGTCATCTTTAAAGACTGTCAGAATGACCAAATGTTTCAAATTAATTAATTAATGTGCTCTAGTGGTGTCATTAAACAAAACAAACATTTCATCTCTTATCAAGCCTGAGAGTCAAAATAACCATAAAATATATTAAAGGGACAGACCCTAGTTTCAACACGTGAAAATTAACACTAAGTTTAGTTAATCTACAAACTTGTAACACATTTGGATTAAGTTACAATTGATCGAAACATGAGTCTGTGACTTTGAAATGATGAAATAACCTCTAAAAATAGACTAAAACTTGAATCCATAACTGCTACATCTCAGATGCATGTGCGTTTTTAAAAATATAAGAAATACATTTTATGATATTAAAAGCACCAGGATGGCCAGAAACACTTTGAATGTACAGAAATTGATAAAATCAACCATAAAAGCTAAGTAAAACATTATTTCAGTTATCAAAAATGGCTATAATAGTAAAACAAATATGCCTTAGTGTTTAAAAACTAGGGTATGTTCCTTTAAACATCAAATAGCCATAATACCGTATAAATCGGCTGGGCTGTCATGTAAAAAACTATTCCTTTCCTTTTTTTTATTCATACACATATATAAAGAAAGAAATGTTTTATTTAACGACGCACTCAACACATTTTATTTACGGTTATATGGCGTCACACATATGGTTAAGGACCACACAGATTTTGAGAGGAAACCCGCTGTCGCCACTACATGGGCTACTTTTCCGATTAGCAGCAAGGGATCTTTTATTTGCGCTTCCCACAGGCAGGACAGCACAAACCATGGCCTTTGTTGAACCAGTTATGGATCACTGGTCGGTGCAAGTGGTTTACACCTACCCATTGAGCCTTGCGGAGCACTCACTCAGGGTTTGGAGTCGGTATCTGGATTAAAAATCCCATGCCTCGACTGGGATCCGAACCCAGTACCTACCAGCCTGTAGACCGATGGCCTGCCACGACGCCACCGAGGCCGGTACACACATATTTAAGTACACAGGTCCCTTAAACATGCTAAAATCAATTTAATTTCATAATAAAGTAGCCAGCAAATTTTAATCAGCAAACTAGCCATAACAAAAAAGAGAGGGTTGTCTTTCCTAGATGATCAATAAATTTGTATGGGTATACACAAAGAAAGTTTGCTTTGTTTTACGATACCACTAGAGCACATTGATTTATTAATCATCGGCTACTGGATGTCAAACATTTGGTAATTCGGACATATTTCTAATGCAGCAAGGGATCATTTATATGCACCATCCTACAGATAGGATAGCACATACCACGGCCGTTGATATTCCAGTCGTGATGCACTGGCTGGAACGAGAAATAACCCAATGGGCTCATTAATGGGGATCGATCCTAAACCGACCACACATCGAGCGAGCGCTTTACCACTGGGCTACATCCCACCCCGGGTATACACAAAGTATATTGCTTGAATCAAGGACATTGAAACCTTTCATAGAATAAAATAGAAGTATGGTTTCTTTTCATGTACTAACCTTTGTTTGACACCCAATAGCCGATGTGTATTTTTATGCTGGGGTGTCGTTAAACATTAATTTATTCTTTGATTTTTTTTTGGGGGGGGGGGGGGGTCCCAAAAATTGACTTGAGCAAAAGTTAGAGTATTTTGGTTTTTATTGAACATTTTTGTTATTTTGTAGTCTACAAAAGAGTCACTGCTCTACATTCCTAAACATGGGGGAAAAAATCAACACAGTGATATTAATTATATAACAAATTGATGTTTATTTGCTTTCACAGACTTTTCACACCTGTAGTTCATACACTGGCACATATACCTTTGTTAGATTCCATTGTGAAATCTTGTAGCAGCATATTTCCACTTGTGTTATCTCTGAGTAATCAGCCAGAAAAACAATGAACGGCGTTGTACTGAAAGTGCTTTTGATAAATTACTCTGGTCTTTGTGGACTTAGCTTGTACTGAGTCAAGGGAGAGAGAAAAACACATACCCTTGAACATCACATACAAGTCGAGGGAGAGAGAAACAAACCACACCCTTTAACACGCATACAAGATGGAACTGAAACGAATGGCATATCACTGCAAGAGATACATTGCAATCATTTTCAAATTAACAAACATTTTCTGTTTGTTTTGTATTTGTCAATATTGTGTAGAAGAGTCCATAAATTACACCATGGGAGAGCAGACGTACAGTATCTGGGATATATTGAAGAGGCTCTCGTCTTCTGCTGTTTGGGAGTCTTCACCGTCTGACTACTTCTGTAGAACGGGATTATTTGTTCTGCATGGCAGACGTCAATCTGCATTATTGCCATGATTTGTCTTTTGAAGAACACTTTCCTCTAATCCACAGCTGATAAATGATATTCTTATAAAGTTTTGTACCAGCGTCTCTGACTTTTCACTGTATGAATAGATAACATTTAATAAAGACTCCATGATCTTTGCTCAAAATCTAATAAGTCCATCTTGAAAATGGCAGGATCATGCATGCAGCAAGGTTAAGTAGAGAAAGAAAGAAAAAAACGTTATTAACTTGGCTGAACCTAACTGTTACACAATCCAAGTGTTCCAAGCAAGAGTACAGGCAATAACCTGGCCTTTCACGAGGAAAGCGAAATTCATTATGTCGATCTTTTATTCTTCCTTTTTGTGCATAATCCAGAGTTGCCACGTTATCTGGTGTTATTATGTGCTAATATTTACCTAATAACAATATTAATTTTCTGTTGGATATACTACTGCTATATAGCACTCTTTTTTTTGGAGGGAAAGACGGACCACTTCTATTGTCATGATTCAATTTACAAGGAGTCTACTGCAACAACCTTTCACTGGAAGTGGCATTGTACATGCTTGATGGCATTTGAGAAATATTTTGAGGACTTGACTGGAAGAACGACGGTCATGCGAAGACGTGGACGTATCGTTGTTGGTGTTAAGAAGCCACCGATTGGAGTCGATGCTCTGGCCGGTATGGTGATTACAGGAAAACAGATGACATTGCCTCATTGTAATACCTTCCACGGCGGTTTCCCAGACAACTTTGCTATCACGGAAAATGGTCATCAGAGATCTGTTTGTTCGGCTGATCAGAAAGATGTATGTGCTAGCTGTGGTAATCAGGTGTATCATTATGTTATTGGCTTCTAAGGTGGTGCAGAGGCAGGACGTAGACCAGTGGTAAAGCAATCGCTTGATGCGCGGTCGGTCTGAGATCGATCCTCATCGGTGGGCCTATTGGGCTATTTCTCATTCCAGCCAGTGCACCACGACTGGTATATCAAAGGCCATGGTATGTGCTTTCCTGTCTGTGGGTAAGTGAATATATAAAAGATCCCTTAATTGCTGCATTAGGAAAAATGTAGCAGGTTTCCTCTGTTGACTACGAGTCAGAATTATAACATGTTTGACATCCAATAGCCGATGATTAATTAATCAATGTGCTCTAGTGGTGTCGTTAAACAAAATAAACTTCTATGGTGGTGCTGCTTTCCATACCCATCTTACGTGTTCTTTCAAGGCTTTGTTGGAATCTTGATCAAGTTTGACCTTACCCTAAGTTAGATTATGGGGAGTCATTGAAGTTATTTAATACTACAGTAATGTACACTTAGAACGAACATGCTTAGAACGAACTACTGCATAGAACAAACTGATTGTAAAGTCCCAATTTATCTCTGTATGCATTAATAACCAACTTATGCAAATGTGTACAATGAACTACTGCTTTAATGAACTAACTATCATGGTCCTTTCCGGTTCAAGAGTAATTTATTTATAAGAGTAATTTACTGTGTATAGACATCAGGGATTTGTCCGGGATTTTTTGCCAGGGTCCCATGTCTGATGGGATTGGGAAAATTAGTGCGAGTAAATCATATTTGAGATTTGTTTTTGTTTTTCAGACCACTGAGTGATGCAGTACACCACTATTAAATTAATTTATTACGACAGACATAATTAAAAATATATTTTTAGAATTTTTAGAAAAAAAATTATTGTGAATTTTTGGTGCCACTTTCTTTTGGGAAGGGACCCATATAATGCCTGGATAAATCCCAGGTAGTGTAGTGTTGGGTTTTGTTTTTTTAATTCACATGCTAATTATGGGGAGCTAAAAATTATTGTCTTTGGACTATAGTCTCAGGGGAGTGGTGGGAAGCCAGATTGGTAGCTGACCTTAAACGGCAAGATCTGTAAAGTCTGTTACTACATTTTAAAATATCCAGCGCTTGAATACCTAATTACTATACTATTGTTACATCTGTATGGATATACTCATATGAATGACTTATTGTTTAAAGACGACCCAGCACATATATATCTCGTTAATTCTGGATTGAGCTGCCACCAAATGGAGAATCAAAAGATGGCTTTTTAAGACGGGTGGCTGTTTAATAAAGGTCAGGTTATATTAGAGTATTAGGTATAATAAAAAGGTAGTTCCTTAAGATAAGTGGCTGCTTAATACAGCTGGTTGCTTGTGTAGGTTTTACCCTATGTTTGTTTTACTTATAATTTAATTTTATTTAGGATTTAGTTTTTTTATAACAAAATGTCATGATAATATATTTAGAAATGTCAGATAGATTGTACAAACAAGCAATAAATTTCAGGCAATTTATGATGATGCAGATTTTCTCATCAATTGTAGATGTGGATCCTGGGATATACCTCCTCCCCTAAAAAAAATAAAAACTAAACAACCCCAAAACAAAAACCCCAACAACAGTGCTTCCTTTTTATGGCTTTTAAAACAAATTTATTGAGGTGCCCTTTTCATGAATTGGTCCATGTGTCTTTCCCCCTTAGTACCCCCACCCCCCCAAAACAAAAAAGGATCTGCCCCTGAATTGTTAAAAAAATGTAATACTTGAGGGGGGGGGGGGGCTTTAAAAATTCATACAAATATTTTATCCATTGTTTTATTGCATTGTTTGATGTGTCAGCAATTAACACCTACTTTGATTGATAGAAATAAGTATCACTGTTTATTTATGCAAATTCTATTATCTATGCTCAATAGATTAATATACTTTTACTTACTGCAAAGTTATACATTGTCGTAGCCCAGTGGTAAAGCATTCGCTCGATGCATGGTCGGTTTGGGATCGATCCCTGTCGGTGGGCCCATTGGCCTGTTTCTCGCTCCAGCCAGTGCACCACAACTGGTACATCAAAGGCCATGGTATGTGCTATCCTGTCTATGGGATGGTGCATATAAAAGATCCCTTGCTGCTAATCGAAAAGAGTAGCCCATGAAGTGGCAACAGCGGGTTTCCTCCCTCAATATGTGTGGTCCTTAACCATATGTCCGATGCCACATATCCGTAAATAAAATGTCTTGAGGGCGTTGTTAACTAAACCATTTCCTTCAGTTATACATTACTGACTGAATGCTGACATTAGTATGGAGTACAGATAAAATGGGAAAGTGGTTTCTGCTAAAATGAGTCTTTGATATAATAGAAACATTGTCATAAATGTGATATGCAATAAATCATTTTATTGCAGATGGATTAAACGTAAGATGTCTTACCTTTTATACATGTACTGCTTCGGTGGATTATTTCAGCTTTGTTAGAAAATGTTAATATTATCTGCAGTGCAAATTGATTTTTTTGTAAAGGAACATGAGTCATGTTTGACTCTATATTTCATTTTAACTCCGGTCTAACCGGAGGGGACTATAGATTTCATCTCTCTCCATCTGTCTGTCCGTCCGTCTGTCCGACATATAGTTTTCCGGATGGGTTTTTTAGAAGGCCTTGAGATATTGAGCTGAAATTTTGTGTATAGCTTTATAATGTACTGTTACAGACAAAGTTTGACTTTCATTGCAAATTACCTATTGTTGATGGAGTTATGACCCTTGAATTTAGGAAATGTGAAGAAAAAAAATTCCAGACATTTTTCCCAGACGATATTGAGCTGACATTTTGTATATAGCTTTATAATGTACGACTTTCATTGCAAATTACCTATTTTTGACGGAGTTATGACCCTTGAACTTAGGAATTTTCTGGACTTTTTTTAAGATGGTCTTGAGATATTGATCTAAAATTGTTGGGTTCGGTAGGGGACATGTATTGATTTAGCCAGGAGAGTGAGTTCATTTCTAGTTATTGGTTGTTGGAGAGAAAGGAGTGAATTAATCATATATTAAACAAAGTGTTGTTATGACGTTAAATTAAAAACAATTTTTGTAAAGCATAAAAGAAGATATGTAATAAATACAGAACTTCTTCACATACGTTGTTTTCGCAAGTTTATTTTGCACATGAACATACCACTCGATGACTACACAGTCTTGTGGTATATATTCTTGAGCACAATAAATAGGAAGCGAAAACAATGTATGTGAAGTTTTCTATATTTCTTTAGAATACCAATGTGTTTGCGGTCATATGCTAACAGGGAACATTTTGTTCAGTATTATGTCGCGATTCACTACGCAAGTTTCAGAGATCACTACACAGTTTTAAAACATTAAACAATCATTGCTATTCAGTTTTCAATTGACTACAAATATTACTAATCAAGATTTTGAAAATAAAATGCTACCTGGCTAATGTTTGTAGCAGCTGATTGTTGATTTTCCTCATAATATACATGTATATTGTTTCATACATACAAAATTATTGGAAGGCAAAATCTGGTATGGGCTACTATAGATATTATAGATATTAGTTAGAATGACAACAAACATTGTTCATACAGACAACTGATATTCTAAACAGGAAATTATCTTTAATATGTAAAAGTATGTGTTTTTTAATGACACCACTAGAGTACATTGATTTATTAATCATCGGCTATTGGATGTCAAACATTTGGTAATTTTGACATATAGTCTTAGAGAAGAAACCTGCTACATTTATTTTCCATTAGTAGCAAGAGTTCTTTTATATGTACCATCCCACAGACAGGGCAGCACATACCATGGTCTTTGATATACCAGTCGTGGTGAACTGGCCTTTAATATGTAAGCCATTAACATGTTACCATGGTATCAAACTCGGGACAGTACCAGTAACATTCTGGATGGGACCCGGCACCAGGATGTGAACCCAATACCTAACCAGCCGTAATATGTTTTTGTTTGTTTTACTTAACGACACCACTAGAGCACATTGATTAATTAATCATCGGCTATTGGATGTCAAACATTTGGTAATTCTGACACGTAGTTATCAGAAGAAACCTGCTACATTTTTACTAATGCACATACCACTGCCTTTGACCAGTTGTGGTGCACCGGTTAGAACGAGAAAAAATCCAAATAAGTTGAATGGTTCGCAAACCCTTACAATTAAGAAAACATCTACAGCGAAAAACAAGCAGTGGAAAATGTTTTTTAATATAGTCCATAGCAAAAAAAAGTGCTTTGGAGAAGTAAAAACTCCACGGCATTGCCGATTGCCATGGGCAATTGCAGGGGTTGGGTTCGATCCTGTGACACAAGCACCCTAATCCAGCACACAACTGACTGAGTTAAATCCCACCCCAATACCAGCCTAAATAAGTCTGACAACTACCGAGGCCAGTATATCGCCTGTGTACATGTATATATTGATATTCTTAGTACATGTAGCTTTTGATAAACTTTCTGTTCAACAAGCGTGGTCCATGTGTTGTGGAGATCGTGCTGTGTTATTGTAACTGCCCACAATAGACTTACCACTAGATCATTCTTCACTACTAAAACCTGGCCTCTTTGTGTCAGGCACACAGAAAAGAATAAATGTAAATTCTCCTTGAACAAACAACCTCTGAGTGCTAATGTTAATGCATACATAAGCAACTGCTATAGTTGGGTTTCGAGATACCCCGGGTACTTAGAACCATTATACAAGTTCACATGGTTATTGTGATTTCAAATTAAGAAAAAATTATTTATGATGTATATATAATTGGGTTGGCAGGTACCGTCACTAATTAATAGTCAATCATGCATTGAAAACTTAATAGGCTTGTTGTGAGATAATTTTATTTTCAATTCATTTACTTCAGTCCTAATGCATGTAATTTATTCTTCTGGTAAATATAAAATCGTGTACAATAAAAATTTATGTTTACTACTTTACCTCCTTCTAACAATAGCTTCAAAAAAAAGATGAATGCCTTTAAATAAAATTACTAATCGGAAAGAGTAGCCCATGTAGTGGTGACAGCGGGTTTCCTCTCAAAATCTGTGTGGTCCTTAACCATATGTCTGATGCAATATAACCGTAAATAAAATGTGTTGGGTGCATCATTAAATAAAACATTTCTCTCTTTAAATAAAATTAGATTTTGAAATATTGGAAATTCGCCATTTAATTTACTATTTAGAAATGTTGACTTTTATGGAGTATTAAAAAGTTATGTGTTGCTATTTATGGACTACCATGCTAAAAATTATGTTGTCATTCATGGACTATTAAAAATTATGTTGCCATTTATGGAACATTAAAATTATATGTTGCTGTTGTAGACTATTAAAAAATGTATGTGTTGCCATTTATAGACTATTAAAAAATTATGTTGCCATTTATGGACTACTAAAAAATTATGTTGCCATTTATAGACTGTTAAAATTATGTTTTGCTAGTTATTATAAACCATGAAAAACTAATTAAAAACCGTATACATAATACTGTCATGTTGCCATATTTACAGACCATCAAAATATGTATAGCCTGGCTGTCACAGGGAAGATTAAATAGATCATCAGTACTAGTTAACTTACAGTAGTACATATCCATGTTTGTAAATAGGCAGGACGGATTAATTCAGTTGATATATGCTGTTTGCATAAGTAGTTACAAGAGTGGATCTAGAATTTATTGTGGGGTGGTTGAGGGTGCAACTCAAAAAGGTCATTTGTTGGATTGTCAGTTTTCAGTGTCTACGATTTCATTGTTTGCTATAATTAGAGCACTTGAAACAGCCGACTGATAGGGAATGCACACCCACAGAATCCCACCCTGGATCTGCCACACCACACTTAAACATGGACATCAGTTGTTAAGTACATGATAATTACAAACAAGCTGCTATTATATGATTTACAAATTTAAAAAAAAAATGTTATCCTTCAATAAATCTCAGAAAATTGCGTCATTACATCAAATGGGATGTTATCATGTAAAACAGGTAATGGAAAGGACGTTAGAAACAGATGTATATGTATTTTTAACTAAATAAGTCATGTTTGTAATTATAAAAATTATTTGACATTTATTGTGAATTTATTGATGTATAATAGTCACAAATTTAGTATAAAATCACTTCACTACATATGTGATTTTATACAATTTGTGACTGTTATATATCAGTATCTTCACAAAAAAATTACAAACAATTCTTATTATCTTATATAATAGAAGGATTTGTGCACTTTCATCATAGTGGAGAAACAAAACAAACTCACCTGTTGTATAAAGCAGATTTAATCATTTGTTATAATAGGATAAATCAATATATTTTTTTATTGATGTAGGGTGATAATTGTTGTCATAATGATAGAATGGGCTTTAACTCACCACCCCTCTCATAGTCATTCTTTGTCTTTATCTGAGTGGTTTCCATTAAATTTTGTGTAACCATATCACTTTTTAATATCTGTACTTTTTAACCAGTTGGTAGTTACACAAAGTATGGTGTCATTGACCTAACAGTTTCAGAGCCTTTGCAACAATTTGGAAATCTGATGCCAGAACATATCTTACATTTTAATTAAAGCTGCAGTATCACAAGTTTTTTATTCTCAGTATTTAAATATTTATGACAAATAATCTTGTTCACAATTCTTCCTTTTGCACACCATTCATTGGTTAAATTGGCATCCATTTCCAATTGTGGTCATACAGAAATATGTGATTAGCAATTAAACATTTGTGAGAGAACACTGATTCTGAGCTCTTTAGTTATTACACAGTGTATTAAAAAGATAGCAGTTGACAATACATTTTATTTGTAAAAGCCACTTACCTTAGTTTATAAATAATATTTATTTTGGGCTATTTCAAATATCAGATTGACCATATTAATGGTACACCTGATAAACTTGATTAAAAAAAGGTCAGAATTGGCAAAAATATTTTGTACTGCTTTATAAAGACATTAAAATAAATGCCAACTTGCCCTAAAAAAATTGGCACATTCACAGAAACACATTTTGTTAGACCTAACTACAGGGTCAGATGCTTTAATGAGTTTTAAGTTTTATTTGCGATAGTAAATAATGTTAAAATACACACCTCCCTGGGAGTGTAATATCTTGTAAATGGGGGATCTGTAAATTAAAAAATTGTGAAAAAAAAAAATAATAATAATAATAATAATGTTAACATACAGGAATTGATATTGCAGCTTTAACAGTTAATATATTAAATTTTTTATTTTTATTGTTTTGTATGTGTATAATGCTGTATATGTTTGTCTGGTTTCTTTGCGTGTTGCAGTATACCCAAGGTAAACCATACATCACCTTCGTAAACACCCCACCTCGGGTTGAGAAGTACTGCCCAGCTCACGTCTCCAGCAAGGTGATTCCATTTTATTCCAGTTTGAAAACATTTTTCAGACACAATTAGTTATTTAAAACAAATATATTTAAAACAAATATAATTATTTAAAACAAACTCAGTTTTTCAGACACAATTAGTTATTTAAAACAAATATAATTATTTAAAACAAAATCAGTTATTCAAAATTAAATTATAATTATTTAAAATAAAAATAGTTACATTGTTTATAAAATAAAATCAGTTATTTAAAAAAAAAAAATGTTTAAAATGAAATCAGTTATTCAAATTGAAACAAAATTCATTATTTAAAACAAAAGTGGTTATTTAAAACAGAATTAGTCATTTAAAATGAAATCAGTTATTTAAAATAAAATTAGTTATTTAACACAAAATATTTATCTGTTTATTATTTAAAACAAAATTACTTACATTAAATTTATATTTAAAGGGACTGTCCTGAGTTTGCAGCCATTGTAAGATGTCTGCGATAACAGAGCCTTGTTGGCAACTACTACTTCTTGTTTAGAATGCCAGTGTTTGTATGTCGAATATGTTTGCGGTCGTACATGTATACTAATGTTTGTAGCACTCAGTTTTTACTTTAGTTCGTGATATATATTTTTTCATACGTCTGAAATTACTGGGAGATAAAATCCAGTTTGGGCTACTACAAGCATTAGGACAACAACAAACACCTTGTAAATACAGACACTGATATTTTAAATAAGAAAACGTATTTAATTTGTATGTTACATCATCGAAAAAGCTCTATTGGTAGGAAACATTTTACAATGGTTGTAAACTCAGGACTGTCCTTTTCAAGGAAAATTACAATAGTTATTTCAGTTTAAATCAAAATTATTTATATAATACAATATTAGTTATTTAAAACAAAATTTATTATTTTAAATCAGAAATTAGATTTATTTAAAGGAAAATTGTTTATCTAAAACAAAATTACATTACAGTCATTAAAATGTGATATTTTTTTTAACATTTTTTTAACACTAAAAATATATCAACTTAAAAACATTGCTGACTGCTCTATATGGAACTGACAATTATTTTGATAGGGGAAGGTAAGTAAACACATATTGTAATCTATAACGTAGCCTCATAGTTAACTGTTTGTCATATTTTATGACATATCTGACTCCACAGTACTCCATGCACTCATTCAAATCAGTCCCATTATACCGTATTGTTCCTATTTGTAGCACCCGGGCGTGATGTAAAACACAAAGGGGGCGCTCTAATTAGAATACTAGAACACGTTTCGTAATACGTGTGAAAAATCCTCGTATCAAACTGTCAATGCGTCTGGCTCGCTTAGATATCAAAAGCTTTGCGGCCGAGTCACTCCACCAGTGATGTTTTCTTGTTGAAATGACGTAGCGTACCGTACATCGTCAGCTGATTTATTGAAATACATGGTACTGTGCACGTAGGCATATAGGGCCTGCGGAGTGTATTTGAAAGTGGGGTGGGGGAGGGGTGTGTGATTGAGACCCCTCATACTCGCCCACTTCATTTTGTCACCCAGTCTGAATATATTTTAAACGGTGTTACGGTGTCGGTGTAAATACCTACCGGTATGTTTGTACTTCCGGTTTTGAACAGCGTTAATGGAGTGTTGTGCGTTCATTCTGCTTGGAGATAACAGCGACATACATTTGATAAACGACATGTGTGACATACTGTTCGGCGATACTAGTGTCGTAGTGCTTCACCTGCTTGGATTTTATTTGTTTACCGATTATTGTCATTGCAAGTCGGCAGTTCTACTATTTTACGGGTACCGTTTCATGATACACTTCTCGTGATCATAGGGGGTGCTTATATTAGAGGGGGCGCTACAAATAGGAACAATACGGTATTTGAATAATGTAACTGCATATCCTGACAATAATGATATATGCATGAATGTCCATAATGAGAAGATTCTGTTAAAATAAGAACTCTAGGAAATTTTTTACTTGAAAAGGTTTTGTTTTATGATTATGAATCTGATGGTGTTTGAAAACAATTTGGAAATGTAAAATATTGTACTAATTATCAAATATTGATCTAAAATTTGTGATAGTATAATAATGGTAAGATAATTTATTTTCCTGTATTTTATAAAACTTTTAAGCCAAATAATGGTGCAGTGATGTTCTGCCGCAAACATAGTAGTATTTAAATAATTGTGAAATATTTTGATGATGATGATGATGATGATATATATATGTGCGTAACAGAAAAAAATAGAATACACACTGTGTATTTTTTTAATTTTTATATTATATAGTAAAACAAAAATGTTTAAATGGCCACTTTTGTAGTATTTTCTGTGTATAATTTCTTCCCATGCTCCCAGGACAGAGAAGGAAAACAAAATCGCTGTGAGAACTGTTATCGGTTCCAGATGCACATGCACAAATTTAACAGTACTACAGACATCAATAGTATTCCATATCTACGGAGAGCCATTAATACGGTACTCGTGTTGCATGCAAGTGTATTAACCAGTCCAATAAAATCTGTTTGCTTGATCAGAAAACAAATGTTTCATAAAGTATAGTTGTTAAACTAAGTATAATAACTGTGTCTTTCTATGATTTCTATGGAAGAACTTAGCAAAAATAAATTTATTGCGGTATGAAATCTATATTGGTTTGAAAAAGCCAAAATCAAATTCTGAATTCAAAAGCAAGGATAATGCATGTGAATATACCTGGAGTCTGGGGGCATATTGAAAAAAAAAAAAAAACACTGGAAGGGGGGGGGTGTCGACTGACACCACCCCCCAACCCTATGGGCCCGTGTGATGTGTCTCTAACTCCATTGTGATGTGTTTCCATCACTGTTGTGATGTGTTTGTAATTTAATCGTCATGTGATGTGCTTTTAACTCCATTGTGATATGTTTCTAACTCCTTGTGATGTGTTTCTAACTCAATTGTGATGTGTTTCCATCACTGTTGTGATGTGTTTTGAATTTAATCGTCATGTGATGTGTTTCTAACTCCATTGTGATGTGTTTCCATCACTGTTGTGATGTGTTTTGAATTTGTTGTATGTGTCACTGTTGTGTTGTGGCATGTTTTAACACTTTATCATGTGCTTTTAACTCTTTTTGTGACGTTTGACATGTGAATTTATTTGAAATGTATGTTTACACATGTTAAAGATGAATTACAATATTTGCAATACGATATGAGTATTTTTATATCATTCACTTCTGATAAATAGTAACTTTTAAAAATTGACCCCGCCGTCATAATCTCCATAACACAAGCTGCTCGTTTATAATGAAGATTATGATAGTGGGGTCAATTTTTAAATATTATTATTTATCAGAAATTAATGATGTTAAAATATTTATTAATGCAAAACTGAAACACAAGTTGTGTTTCAGTTTTGTTTTAATAAATTGGTTTTAAATATTTACACTATATGTATAAGGACTATTAATATGAGATCAAAGATGTATATTTTGGACAAAGTGGACTTTAAATAGCAATATGCATATACAGTGAAACCTCTCAAAACCAGACCCTCTGTAAACCGGAATTCCCCCATAACTGGACATTTTTCACGGTACATTTTTTAAAATCAGTATAGAACTTAACCTCTCTAAACCAAATACCTCTTAAAACTGGACATTTTACTTGGTCCCCGAAGGTGTCCGGTTTAGAAAGGTTTCACTGTATGTATGCACCAGAAACAATACTTTCTATCCCCAATATTGGCCATCAATTATGAATGTTTTACTCATTAGCGTGTGTCTTCATTTCATAATATCTAAATATCTATATCTTATTTTTTAAATACTGTAACTTTAATCATTTGTCATATTTTGTATTAAGCATATATTGGTTATTTACTTAGAGTGGGTTTTTTTTTTTATATCACATGACACAGTAACATATTTCATCAGGACACACAGTAACACAATATACTTGTACATACATGTATATTATAAATAACATAATACAAACACACCCTGAGTTAATAGATAATATAATTGGTGGATCATTAATTCTAATTCACAGAAGCCAGGTCAGATTTAAAATTAAGTGATTATGTTGCCTGTTTGAGCATGTACATGAGAATGTATTTTACAAATATAGATCAAATTATTTTGTTTAATGATCTATGTTTATTGCCATACCCAGCCTAAAATAACTAGCAGTAACTGGTAGTAAAAAAAAAAAAAGAAGAAAAAAAAGACGTTTGTTTTGTTTAAAGGCTTATTGTCACAGACCACTGACCTATAAAATGGTCTAACAAAGCATTACCTGGTGAAATGTTTTTATTTGTCCCTAAAAGTACTTTATTCAACCATCTATGTTACCACCATACTCCACTTATTAATGATATTTCGTAAAAATAATTGAATTATGGTAATGGTTCATAATTCAAAACCAAATATTACAAAGAGGGTTGACATGGATTACACTCCATCGTGGTTCATTTAACATAATGTGATAGCTGGATTTGGTTTCCAAACATTAATGTAATTTCCATTTATTATCCATTTCTAGATAAATACGGTCTTTAAATCTGTGACAGTATGCCTTTAACAATATCACTAGAGCACATTGATTTATTAATCGTCGGCTATTGGATGTCAGACATTTGGTAATTTTGACATATACACAGACAAGATAGCACATACTACAACCTTTGATATACCAGTCATGGTGCACTGGCTGGAACAAGAAATAGCCCAATGGGCCCAATGATGGGGATTGATCTCAAACCGACCACACATCCAATAAGCGCATTACCACTCGGCTACATCCTGCCCCTAAAATGTTTTTAAAAAAACATGAGTGCACAGTGATATAGGGTGTTATTCAGTTAAACAAGTAATACATTTAAAAGCAAAAACATGGCACTTCCTTGTCTTGACTTACAAATGTCCCCAGCCCCCCCCCCCCCCCACACACACACACACCCCATTAGTCTTGGCTCTGCTGTATTAGCAATTTTATGTCCTAGTAAATTTTGAATATGTTTTCAATATTTAAAATGCATGAATTCATTTTATATTTTCCCCCATGATGCACCGTTTCCCATTAAACTTGTGAGCTCTTTAGTTATATACAATATATTAAAAATAGAAGCTGTGATTTGTATGTTGTTGGTGTCAAGACAAGTCTTGAGGGTGAGGGTGAAATGTAACTTATAGATCACCCCCTTTTTATTGTGGTGTGATGGCTTGCAGGTTTGATCCTTTCTCTTAACCAAGTATCAAAATAACATTATTTTACACAGTAAATAGTTATAGTTAAAATGTGCTGAGATGTATTTAAACATGAATATTCCTTTATTTTCCTCTCCTTGCTTGTGGAAATAAAACAACTTATATTTCACAGCATGTATGCAGGTATATACATGCAAGGCACACACATTCAAACATGCACTCATACACACAAACACACACAAACAGACACATACATACACACACACATATATAAACACACACACACACAAACACACAGACACACACAACACACACACATAAACACAAACACACACAGACACACACACTCATACATGCACACACATAAACACACACACAAACACACACACACACACACACATACACACACACACAACACACACACACACACACACACACACACACATGCACATACACACACTTTAAAGTGATAAAGTGAGACACACTTCTAAAGAAATCTACTGTAGGTACACAGGTATATATATATATATATATATATTAAAAAAAAAAAAAAAAATTAAATTGGTTTTTTTTTTTAATTAAAACTATTTTACCACTTTCTTCTTACAGGGTTTACAACAGAAATCATCCATCCAAAACAGAACTGCAGCTGAAATTGCAGAGAGACGTAAATCAAGGAAAGCATATTCTACCCCAGCCTACAATTCAGATGTCAGAAGTATGATTTTGACTTGGTATCAGTGATTGTCATCTTTCAATGGTGGGTGGGACATAGCCCAGTGGTAAAGTGCACGGTCAGTTTGGGATCGATCCACATCAGTGGGCCCATTGGGCTATTTCTCATTCCAGCCAGTGCACCACAATTGGTATAACAAAGATGGTGGTATGTGTTATCCTTCTCTGTGGGATGGTGCATATAAAAGATCCCTTGTTGCATTAGGAAAAATGTAGCGGGTTTCCTGTGATGACTACGTATCAGAATTACCAAATGTTTGACATCCAATAGCCGATGATTAATTAATCAATGTCCTCCAGTGCTGTCGTAAAACAAAACAAACTTGATCTTTCAGTGGTTGTGTGATAAGGTTCTTGAAAGAATGGATCAGTATATATTTGAAAACTTGTTTCTTTTTAATACCAAAATATTTGTTTTCTTCTTCTGGACAGATATTGGAGATTTTTTTTTTCAAAGACTTGTCATCATTTTCAACTTTTACCCATTTAAAACGGGGGAAGTTTTTTCAAATTCATTGCACATTGTTTTTTGTATTTTTAAAAAGGTAGAAAAAAAACCCAGTCTTCTACCTGAAATATTGCCTCAGAGGAAACAATATTTTTATTTCATTTAAGATTGGTAAATCAATAGATAAATCAACAATTCAATTAATCAAGGTTTTAAAAATATGTGAATAAATGAATGAATGAATGAATGTTTAACGACACCCCAGCACGAAAAATACATCGGCTATTGGGTGTCAAACTATGGTAATGGAAACAAATAAGGTGATGATCAACATCAACAGAAAAATTCAAGATATAAATAAAAACAGTGTAAAGAACTGTGCAAAATACAAATACAAATATCACAGAGAGATACTGACTTTTACTCTAAACTTCAATGTGTGCTGTATTGGCCATTCTCAAAGAGAATGTTACACCCCTGCACCACGGTTAAAATATGTATTCTCTAAGTAAAAGATACAGTATTTTATTAAATAAAAGGTGGGTCTGTGCATGCAGACATTTAAAATGGTGGCTAGTTTAGCCAAATTTCATTTAATTCATTACTTCCATTTGTCAGGAAAACAAATAATTACTCTATTAATAATAATCTGATTTACTGAATTTGTATTCTAGGGACAAGAATCGTGCGATTTCAGCCTCCACATTCACCCGTCCCCACTCCGACAATATCACCTCCTGAAGTAGCCTGCCAAGAGGAACAAAAAGACGAAGATGAAGAATTAAAAGGAGTAGAAGCCAAGACTAACAAAGAAACAGAACATGAGTTAGCTGAATGCCCACAGGATGGCGGGAAGGATGAGGCAGATTGTAGCAGACAGCTGGAATCTATAGCTCTTGATACACTAGTGTCGACAGACATAGAAGAAGTTATAGTACAAGAATCTCAGATTACACCGGACATTAAGGGTAAGCAGACATTAACTAGAACCTCTTGATACACTAGTGTCGACAGACATAGAAGAAGTTATAGTACAAGAATCTCAGATTACACCGGACATTAAGGGTAAGCAGACATTAACTAGAACCTCTTGATACACTAGTGTCGACAGACATAGAAGAAGTTATAGTACAAGAATCTCAGATTACACCGGACATTAAGGGTAAGTGGACATTAACTTGATCCTCTTGGTATACTAGTGTCAACAGACATTGAAGAAGTTATAGTACAAGAATCTCACATTAAGGGTAAGCAGACATTAACTTGATCCTCTTGATACACTAGTGTCAACAGACATTGAAGAAGTTATAGTACAAGAATTTCAGATTACACCAGAGATTAAGGGTAAGTGGACATTAACTTGATCTTCTTGATACACTAGTGTCAACAGACATAGAAGAAGTTATAGAACAAGGGTAAGCAGATTCTGATTCGATCTTCTTGATTTGTGTTAGCAGATATTGAAGAAGATATAGGACAGGACTTAATATACACTAAGGGTAAGCATACATTAACTTGATAATCTGTACCGGTATACATTAATGTCAGCATATGTGGAAGAAGATACAAAAATCTCAGATTACACCAGACATTAAAGGTAAGCAGACATTGACTTGATTGATCATGTTGATACATTAGCTAGTGTGACATGAAGAATATCTATGTAGAACAGGAATCACCAGACATTAATGGAAGGCCTAAGAAAACACTACCTAGATATACCTTCTTGATACATTTAATTAGTATTAATTTGTGTCAGTAGATATAGAAGAAGTTATAAAACAAGAATCTTAGATTATGCTGGACATTAAGTATAAGTAGACATTGACTCGATTGATCCTGTTGATACATTAGCTAGTATCAGCAGACATTGAAGAAGATCTATGTAGAACAGGAATCACCAGGCACTAAGGGAAGGCCTAAGCAGACACTATTCAGATAGATCTTCTGGATACATTAGTAGATTCATGAAAGGAGACTAAAACAAGAATCATCAGAAGTTATGGGTAAGTTGATAGTAACTGGATTCATTATGGGTAAGTAGATGTTCTAGTGTTAGCAGACATTGAAGACCTAGAACAAGAATCTCAAATTACATCAGACATTAAGAGTAAGCAGACACTGAAGATCTAGAACAAGAATTCAGATTACATCAGACATTAAGAGAATAAGAAGACATTGAAAACCTAGAACAAGAATTTCAGATTACACCAGACATTAAGAGTAAGCAGACATTGAAGACCTAGAACAAGAATCTTAAATTACATCAGACATTAAGAGTAAGCAGACATTGAAGACCTAGAACAAGAATTTCAGATTACACCAGACATTAAGAGTAAGCAGACATTGAAGACCTAGAACAAGAATCTGAAATTACATCAGTCATTAAGAGTAAGCAGACACTGAAGACCTAGAACAAGAATTTTAAATTACATCAGACATTAAGTGTAAGCAGACACTGAAGATCTAGAACAAGAATTCAGATTACATCAGACATTAAGAGAATAAGAAGACATTGAAGACCTAGAACAAGAATTGCAGATTACACCAGAGAGAAAGAGTAAACAGACATTGATTTTATCCACTTTATACACTAATGTTAGTAGACATAGGACAAAATGCAGAACAGGAATTACCCGACATTGAGGGTAAGCAGATACTGACTTAATCCTCTTGCAGATACAGAGGAAAAATCAGAATACCAGAAACAACACCGATGCTACATGTTGGCTATTTCCCATCACATTTGCTGTTGGTTTAGTATGACCACTTTGAAGAGTATTTTTGATTCAACACTTTTAACTTATATCAGCTAAATGTATGCATTCATGTATCCATTCTAAATTGTGTTCCATTTTTCAGTGGTAATTAAGAACAAAACGTAAACCTGTGTTTCTTTCAGTAAACATTGAACCATGTCCCACGGCACCAGCTGCTAGTCCTGTTTCTGAGTCACAACCACCAGAGTCTGATAACATCACCCACATGTGGTCTGTGGCCGCGGCGGCTACAATGGTGGTCAAATATCGGCTAAGCCGGTACCGCCCGGCCCCTAAACCCAGCTGCACACAGAAAGTTGTCCCCGCTGAGGTTGTTGACATGGGCCTGTCTGAAGGAATTGTCTCAGTTACTATCCGAGGTGGCCGGTACCGCATGGTGGTTGTCGTGGTGATCTTCATCATTGTTCTTAACCTGTGATTTATCAGTCATGGCATGTTGATGCATGTAGTATTGTTGACAGTTTATAATCGCTCATTATTGTAGCACGGTTAATATATGTCGGTGAAATATGGTATGTCAAGTGTAGGATAAACCTATTTTGTATTATATCTGCACCAGGGGTGGGGAAAAGCTCTTTTTTCCCGGTCTGGGACCGATTCTCGATCTCTGAGACCGAAATTATTTGTTTTAAATGTGTGTTTGCCAGTCACACTTTTGTCATTCTTGTCGGTCCGAAGCACCTGTCCATTTCTAATATGGGGACAAATTCCTATCCGTCAAGTGGACCGGCCTGCCCAGACATCGGTATCTTGTGCATGATTTAAAATAATAAATAAATAGTGGTCAATATGGCTGGTGTTTCAGACGTCTGTGATTTTAAAATCTGCCATACATGTAACTTATTATATATCACCAGTCACTGAAGTCGGACCTACAGTAGTATCAATTCATTGCCACTCATGTAGTATGAAGAGTAACGTCCCTTGTCAAATCAAGTTGTATCATGGGAAAATCAACAGATTTGAAGGGTGCAGTGGTTGAGCCATCAGACTACAGGCTGGTAGGTACAGGGTTCACAGCCCAGTATCGGCTCCAACCCAGAGCAAGTTCTTAAGGGCTCAGTGGGTTGGTGTAAGGCCATTACACCCTCTTCTCTCTCATTAACAACTAACCAATTAACAACTGACCCACTGTCCGGGACAGACAGCCCAGATAGCTGAGGTGTGTGTATGCCCAGGACATCATGCTTGAACCTTAATTGGATATAAGCACAAAAATAAGTTGAAATGAAATAAATGAAGGGCAGTTGATATTATGTTTTGGTGCCCATCTTGGTACAGCCAGAGCAACTGGTGAATTAAAACTGCACATTATATATAGGGTGGTATTACTATTTGTTAGTTTTCAGTGGAATGGTTCAAATATAAAACCAGTACTGCAAAATGGACCTCTAGTTATTGTGAGGTCTCTGACATTGCAAACCTAAACATGAATTTATGTATTGGTTCTGAAGATGACACTATAATGTAGGGTAGTATTTATCAAGCAGCTATGGTACTGTGGTGTATATAATTAAAAAGATGTCTGTATTATATTTTATATGGTAGTGTTGGGTATCATTTGGAATTGCATAATTGATCATTTGTTATAATTGGTTTGCACCAACCAGTTAACTTAAGAAGTCTTTGAATTGTCAGGATCATGTACCAGTTAATATGCATGTGAATGTGATGACAATGGCCCATTTGGGGGTTTGGGGTTTTTTCAAAGATCATATTTGTATATTGTTCATCTATATGATTTTAACTTGCCTTGGTTATTTATGTATACTAACACAGATTTGCATGTATGGTACTAATAATGTACATGTATACATGTATTAATATTTCATATATCTGATATGTTAATTGTTGTTGTGTTCTGCCAGATACTATTTAAATAATATAATTAAAATACAACATATGACAGTTAAGCTATTTTTGTGTCTATTAGAGTATAAATGCAATGTAGGAATGTAAAAGGGATTATGATTTGCTCAGTGTTTTGTTGAAGCTTCAGTCTCAAATATTATATAACCATTTTAATTGGATCTTCCTAACTTTTCTGTTTGTGAAATTAGTTGACATAAAATGTATTATTTGCCGTTCAGTGCTTAAAATACAGGACACCTTCCGCACTGTTCCAATGGTCTCTTTTTCACATGGATACTTTTTTTTAAGCACGTAGATTTTCCAGCTTTTAACAGTATGATGTTGGTTTAACAATTTTCTATGCTACATTCTTTAAAGTCGCCAGCCATAGTTTTCAAGGTACATGTACATGTATGTGCTTTAACTAACTGTTTCCCCATAACCTTTTTATGCAATTAAAAATGCCAGGATAGTAAAAAATAAAAAAAAATAAAAATAACAACAAACAAATCCACTGGATGCTACATATAGTAATGAATTAAATTCCATCTAAAATGTCATGTGTTCCCTTATAAATTAAGCTACTGAAAATACCAGGATGATCAAAAAGACACTGGATTTGCGAAAAATTATTCCTTAAAGGGACAGACCCGAGTTTTTAAACACTAAGACATATTTTCCACTATTAGAGCCATTTATGATTACTGAAATCAAACTTTGTTTATATTTTATTGTTTAGAGTATCCATTTCCGTACATCCGAAGTGTTTCTGGTCATCCTGGTGTTTATAATACCACAAATTGCATTTTTCATATTTTAAAAACACACGTGCTTCTGAGAAATACCTGTAACAGTTATGAAGTTGAGTTTTAGTCTATGTTTAACGATATTTCACTGTTTCAGCATCACAGACTCTTGTTTCACTCTCTTGTAACATTATACAAATGTGATACAGGTTTGTATCTTAACCAAACTTTGTGTCCATTTTTACGGGTTGAAACTAGGATCTGTGCCTTTAAGCAAGATGTTTTATAGTAAAAAACAAAAAGCTGTAAAAGTTAAAACTATTTAAATAACTAAGAGTCAGACCCTTTAACAAAATTATTAATTTAAGAATGTTTGTCTGCAGATCAGCAGAACGTAACAAGTGTCGGTGACGCCCAGGACGTGTTGAAGAACAGACTGATGGACAGACAGAAGCAGACGGATGCTGCTGGCGGCAATAAGTGGCGAAGAGCTGTGGCCAAGAATTCTTACAGTAAGTTTTACAAGTTCAGTCTGACATGACTTTTTGTGAATATAGGGAGAACAATGTTGTTGGGTTTTTTTTTTACAAGACAAAAGTTTGTTTGTTTTATTTAACGATGCCACTAGAGCACATTGATTTTTTATCTTATCATCGTCTATTGGACGTCAAACATATGGTCATTCTGACACTATTTTTTAGAGGAAACCCACTGTCGCCACATATGCTACTCTTTTACGACAGGCAGCAAGGGGTCTTTTATTTGCACTTCCCACAGGCAGGATAGCACAAACCATGGCCTTTGTTGAACCAGTTATGGATCACTGGTTGGTGCAAGTGGTTTACACCTACCCATTGAGCCTTGTGGAGCACTCACTCAGGCTTTGGAGTGGGTATCCGAACCCAGTATCTACCAGCCTGTAGACCGATGGCCTAACCACGATGCCACCGAGGCTGGGTTTTTACAAGGCAAAGTTTCATTTATGTATACATTGTATACTGGTAAATTTTAGCATAAAAATTGGGAATTTTCAGTGCCATATTCTTTTGGGGGCCTATGTTCGGACCCATAGAACACCTGGATACATCCCCGAGTACTTCTGCTGTTGATCATGTACTTCTATGCAGTATAGGGGCAGGATGTAGCTCAGTGGTAAAACTCTCACTCGATGTACGGTCGGTCTTGGATCAATCCCCGGCGGTGGGCTCATTCAGCTATTTCTTGTTCCAGCCAGTGCACCACAACTGGTATATCAAAGGCCATGGTATGTACCGTATTTGACCGGAAATAAGCCCATGTCTTTGAATAAGACCCCCTCCGTTTTGATAGCATTTAAGAAATTAGGCCCTCATTCGTAAATAAGCCCACCCCCAACTTCGTCACCTTATAAATAACATGAAATTGCAAGTTTGCTCAAAGTTCATTTAAAAGGTCATACCTCCTGCAGATAATTAAACACAAATGTAACACAATATTTTACCACCAGTGAGATTTAGCAGTCTAACAATAACAGTGTGTAACATTGTTTTCAATTTCATGCCTGCAGTATTTCTCTGAAGTATCCAAGCCCAAGTATGAACTAAAAACCAATGTCTATTTTTACCACCACACTGGGTCCGCAGTTAATGCTAATTAAGCAAATACCTTATTCTGATTGGCAAAGAAAAATGACCTTAGATTGATAATTCTTTGTAGTGTAAGCTGGCTGCCTGTGTCAGAAACGTGTGTATACGTTATTGAGTTTGTTGTTAATTGCTGTTGTTTTAAGTCTTCTCAGCATTAAATTTTGGATGTAAATAAACAGCACTGGTAAGTAATTGTAACATAGAAGGTGTGTTTCTGATAATTAGATACTAGTAAAAAAACAAACAATTTAATTAATAAACAATTATTATTTATTAATAACAAATGGAACACTAATTAATAGATGAGCTACAGAACGTTTTTTGTTTTCTTCCTAGTTCATTTAAGTATTGTTATTTATTTTAATTATTATTATTAAAAAATTTTTCAACAAAACTGGCCCCTTGTCTGGGAATAAGCCCACCCCATGCTAAGCTCACAATGAGTTGTCTTGGCCCCCTGGGCTTATTTCCGGTCAAATACGGTACTACCCTGTCTGTGGGATGGTGCACATAAAAGATCCCTTGCTGCTAATCAAAAAGAGTAGCCCATGAAGTATTTCAGCTACTGAGACTATATTATATAATTACAAATAGATAGTATAATGTCCTCGATGGTATTTCAATTACTAAGAGTATATTAGGCTATATATTATTACAAAATGAGAATATATATGTAATTTTATTGATAAAAAACTGCTAATGTGACCTGTAAATAAAAAAAAATCTTTTTTTAAAAATTAAAATTAAATAATGATATTGCTCTTAGTTGGTACTTCCAGTCCAGTCAAAAGTGATATTGTATAATGTCATCAATGGTATTTCATCTACTAAGAGTATATTTTATATTTTATAATGTTGTCAGTGTGGATATTTCAGACACTGAATGAATTAAGCATATTATATTGTATAATGTCCAAAATGGTATTTCAGAGTTAGTATTAGAGTATACATAACATCACATACATATTGCATAGTGTATAGAATAGATTTTCAGTGACTGAACATCAATCATATTGCATGTATACAGTGGATTGTTAGCTACTGAACACATATTATATATCACATACATATATCACATGTATGTATGATAAACAGAAGAGATGAATATCAAAAAGCCATTCTTGTATATAAAACACTAAACAGACTTTCTCCTTAGTACTTGAAAGATCTGTTTAATCCAATATCATTATGAACTTCGCTCCATTGATAATGGAAATATGTTAGCTCCCCGACAAAAAACAGAGCACTACAAGAAAAGCTTTCAATTTTCTGAAGTTTGGTATCTGGAAGAGTTTACCTAATGATGTTAAAAAATGTACTAGTTAAAGTATACATGTGTATTTTGTTTTTAATGTTTCAAACACTTCTTAGAAACGTGATTGCTCTACTACATAATTATGTTTTAATGTCTTTTGTTATTGTATATATTGTACATACATGTTTGGTTTTGTTAGTTTGTTTTTTAAAATAATCAATATGATTATGATTATTATTGTTATAAGTAGTAAGAAGGCCTCACTGTAGGGTTAACCTTATGACAAAATTAAATACTCTTATCATTACTGTATGATTTTCTTAACCTTAACCCTAAACCTAACCCATTTCCTTTCTTCCATAGTGCCATACCCAAAAGGTTCTTTCTTGCAAAAACACTGCTCAGTGGACAATAGTCTAGAATAATAGTGCTACCTTCTATAAATAAATATTTTATTATTATTATTATTATTATTATTATTATTATTATTATTTATTGTTATTATTATTGTTTATTATTTATTTTTATTATTATTATTATTATTATCATCATTATTATCATTATCATTATTATCGTTACCATGGTCTTTCAGCAGCAGTAGATCACACAGTTGAGTTTAGTGTGGCTGATATTATTAGTGAAACAGCCAAACTAGCAAAAAGCTATGTGCGTATAACTCACCGTCCTGCACAGCGCACCGTATCCCGAATTACGCGCACACAACAACCAGGTAGATGAATCACTGCGTTGTGTGCAACTAAACACCAGAGTTCATCATCATAACATGGTTTCAGACAGTGTTTCTTATAATAACATGATTTCAAACAGTGTACTTAAAATGTTTTGAAAACAAAAATAACATGTTTATTAAACCCTAATTTTTAACATGATTCCTAGCAGTGTATTTAAAATGTGGTTCAGATAACATTATTTCAAGCACTTGTGTGCAACTAAACACATGAGTTCATGATCATCAACATGGTTTCAGACAATATTTATTATAATAACATGATTTCAAACAGCGTGCTTAAAATGTTTTGAAAACAAAAATAACATGATTTTTAAACCCTCATTTTTAATATGATTTCTAGCAGTGTATTTAACATGCGGTTCCAGATAACATTATTTCAAACACTGACCAGTGTTGAATATGATTTCAAACAGTGTTATGCATATGATTTCATCACTGGTATTTTGATGTGTTTTCACCTGTTTGCACTTTAACCACAAGACTTCTTGCAATGCATTTTAACATGGCATCAAACAATATTTTAACATGACTTCATTCATTAATTGTAAACTGATGGCAAGTGTGTTCTGTACTGTGATTGGTTAATTACATTCTTTTTCCGAGATCAAATGAAAATAACACCCAGAAAGCTAATGACGTCATTAGAAAGTGACATCATTAGCAATTGGAATAGGCCAAGTTGATGGTTCAAGGGTCTACAGTTAGATTGTAGCCTGGTATTTTTTTCAAGAAATACCAAATATACAGTTAGTTCTGTTGAAAAACTATTCAGTTTACAATGGACATAACCATATGGAGTTGGGTTTTTTTTAATTTGCGGATGTTATTGTCAATTTGGTACACATAAATGTTTAATTTTTAACCTCAGGTTATCGCCTTCATTTAAAAATGACATTTGCGGGATCAAATAGACAGTTATACCCGCAAATGTAAAAACTCCATATGGTTATCTCCTAATATAATTTCAGTTATGATTTTAAAAATATATCATGGATTGAAATACTGCCATCTCGACCAGATTTTGCTGATCAACATTACTATGGGCGGGGAGAGATTTTTTTCTGTATGTCCGGCAATTATAAATATACATGTTTATATTCACACATTATTTGAGTCAATCATGTCTGGTACAGCAGATTTTGATTTGAGCTGGCAAATTTGTAGCTTACCAGACCAAATATCTGGCAGAAATGTCAAGCAATTTAGACCTCTGTATATATATATATATATATATATATTTAACACATTTAAATACTGATAGTTTACTTCAAAATTTCAATTTGTAATGTGTTTCTTAACATGTGTGTAGTTTAACATAATTCAAATATTGGCTTCTTAATATTATATGCGTGTGTGGGGTGGGGGGGGGTGGGGTGGTAAATGTTTTTCATTAATACACATGTGTGATTTCCATACAATATTAATTAAAGTTATCAGTTTCTAATATGCTTGAAATTTACAATATTAACAAACTTATACTTGGTGAAATATTTATAGTGTGTGTGTCTGTCTGTGTGCGTGGGTGTGTGTGTGTGTGTGTGTGTGTGTGTGTGTGTGTGTGTGTGTGATTTATTTTGATTTTAGTAATGTAACTATAAGTTAAAAGCAAATTTCAGAGAATTCACAATTTAATCTATGTATTAGTTTAATGCTTTGCTCTGGTTTCAGAACTTAAAAGTACCTACCGTTCAGAGCAGAAAGAAATATACCATGGAAACTTATCATGCATTAAGATGGAAGTTGTCTGATATTTAGAAAGTTACAAGTTGTAACTTACAACAGATACAGTTTATTATACTTTAGAAAGAAAAAAAAAGAAAAGTTTTATTTAACGACGCACTCAACACATTTTATTTACGGTTATATGGTGTCAGACATATGGTTACGGACCACACAGATTTTGAGAGGAAACCTGCTGTCGCCACTACATGGGCTACTCTTCCGATTAGCAGCAAGGGATCTTTTATTTGCACTTCCCACAGGCAGGATAGCACAAACCATGGCCTTTGTTGAACCAGTTATGGATCACTGGTCGGTGCAAGTGGTTTACACCTACCCATTGAGCCTTGCGGAGCTCTCACTCAGGGTTTGGAGTTGGTATCTGGATTAAAAATCCCATGCCTCGACTGGGATCCGAACCCAGTACCTACTGGCCTGTAGACCGATGGCCTACCATGACGCCACCGAGGCCGGTATATATATACTTTAGGATGTATTTCATTTCATAAATCAATATCGTATGTGTGCTTTATTTGTGTAAGCAATTCTGTTAAGTATTAATAATAAAAAAAAGATTAGACAGTGTATTACAGTTTAATTTGCTGTTTTTGTAAATATCATATTTTTAATTTGTATAGGAGGTTTAATTGTGTGCTGTTTTGTAACTGCTTCATTTATCTTTTCAGATATATTTTTGTACACGTATGAAATGTTTATGCCCACATTTTATATTATTTTTAGGAAAGATATTTTCAAAACCAAAAGTTGCTAAACATCCAGTTCCAAGTCCTAAAACAGTTGTTAAAGCTCCCAAGATTTTGAAGAAACCTACCAGGCCTTTGTCAAAGCAGAAATCAGGTTTGTATATTCTCAAGATGTTTGTTTCAGTAGCAGTAATGTATGTCCTTAGTAATGATACGGGTAAAGTGCTTGCTTGATATGCAGTCAGTCTGGGATCGATCCCCATCGGTGGGTCTTTACTCCTGGAGGCTAGATGTAGCTAAGTGATGTAGCTAATGTGTGATGGTAATAGGATTAATCGCCCTCAATGGATTCATGTTTTTCTCCATTCCAACCACTTCCCCATGGGTGGTACATCAAAGGCCATGGTATGTACTGTCCAGTCTGTTGGAAAGTACATATTACAGATCCCTTGCTGCTTGTTGATAGGAATAACCTATGTACATGGTAGCAGCAGGTTTCCTCCCTGCCCCCCCCTCCCTCCCTCCCTCCCTCCCTCTCTCTCTCTCCCCCTCTCTCTTCCTCTCCTCCTCTCCTCTCTCTCTCTCTCCCTATAATTCTCTCCCTCTCTCTCTCTCTCTCTCTCTCTCTCTCTCTCTCCTCTCTCCCCTCTCTCTCTGACCTTCTCTGGGGGCTCTCTCTCTCCTCTTTCTCTCTCTCTCTCTCTGTCTCTCTCTCTGTGTTGTGTTGTGTGTCTCTCTCTCCCTCTCTCTCTCTCTCTCTCTCTCTCTCCTCCCTCTCTCTCTCTCTCTCTCTCTCTCTCTCTCTCTCTCTCTCTCTCTCTGCCTGTCTCCTCATCTCTCTCTCTGTGTGTGTGTGTGTCTGTCTCCTCTCTCTCTCTCTCCTCCCTCTCTCCTCCCTCGCCTCCTCCCTCTCCCGGTCCCTCCTCTGTCCTCTCCTCTCTCCTCTCTCCTTCTCTCTCTCTCTCTCTCTCTCTCTCTCTCTCTCTCTCTCTCTCTCTATTGTGTCGAAATCATAATAGCCATAGTTTAAAAAGTGCTGAGGTGTCATTAAATATTCATATATTCCATTCCTTACCAAAATGTGTGTACATATTTATTACCGTAACATAACATTGGCAGTTGTTAACAAAGGAAAGAAAAAAGCAGTCCCATCGGAAAGTCTTCCCAACCAGCAGTCAGGTACAGAGCATGCATGCTTTGATGTCAGGGTTTTAGAAATCTCTATCATACTTATTTGATTAACCATTTATTAGCCAATCATCGGCTAGAACTTATTGTGAAATCCTTGATTTTTGTGGGCTTAAGTTTTCATGGTATTGCTAAAATACACATTTAGTTAGGTACTTAAATTTGTGAATCAAAAAGGTAGTATCACATTGATGCACTCTTAAGTTCATTGACTGCACTAGTCTGTGAATTACATGAAAATTAAACCACCTCGAATAAAGAGGATTATGTCATCAACTAATTAATAAGATGCAGAATTAATGTCAGATTATATAAATATAACTTTATTTAAATGTTTATTAATTTTTTTATTCATTCACATTTTATTTGATTTCTGTAGAAACATATTTAACATTTGAAATTGAATTTTATTATTATATTATTAAAATGAATTTTAAAAAGTTTAAATTCCTATATATTTGTCAGAAATTAGTGGCATGCTTGGGTTTCTGTTTTATTACATACATGTATTATGGAAAAGATTTCTACAACCCTGCTAATAATAATAGTATGTAGTATCGTCTTGAAAACATGTATTATACAGCATACTGCCTGTGTGTGAATAACATTCATATTCTAACACTTTTAAAAATTAACTCTTACATTTGGTTTTCATGTATAATATATATTATTTAACAGTCTGGATAAATAATTATTTGAATTATCCTTCTTTACATGTATCTGTATTAACCAGGGGTGGGACGTAGCCCAGTGGTAAAGCACTCGCCTTATGCGAGGTCAGTCTAGGATCGATCCCTGCCAGTGGGCCCATGGACTATTTTTTGTTCCAGCCAGTGCACCATGACTGGTATATCAAAGGTCATAGTATGTGCTGTCCTGTCTGTGGGATGGTGCATATAAAAGATCCCTTGCTACAAATGGAAAAATGTAGCAGGTTTCCTCTCCATGACTGTCAAAATAACCATATCTTTGACATCCAACAGCCGATGATTAATCAATTAATGGTGTCATTAACCCAAACAGACTTTAACTGTATTAACCATGTTTGTTCTTTGCACGTTTCTGGTGGTTTATGACTTACTGGGCAATGTATAACTAACAAATGGTAGGCTTAATTGTTGTGATGCTAATTAACAGTATAATTAAATTAAATCATTCACCTATTTACTAACTCTGATATTAGTCTAGTTCATTAAGGATTTCTGTGTTTTATTCATGTCAGCATGCATTTTCCACAGTATTTAAACATTCTTTATATATTATAAACATATTTTAATTTGATATTTTGCTTTACAACAAAAAAACTGAGGCTTTCCTAAATGTGTTTTCAAAATTAAACAAATAAGTTATTTGAAGGACATGAATTGTTATGTTGCACTATAATAGTTAATAAGAACCTAATCTATTTTTTGCCATTTCTTATATGATTGAACTTTTAGTTACTACATTAATATGACAAAAAATGTGTATTAAAATTATTTCATATCTTCTATATACGTACATGTATTTTATATAATGTTAGTGCCAGTTTAATACTAGACATTTTGCTTTTGGCATATTTGTTTATTATTTTGTATTTAAAAATGGTAAGATGATTTGTGGTCGTACACTGTTTTGGGGTGAATGTTACAGCTACTCTTGAATACTAAGTAGGTTTTATATAACAGTGAAAATGTTTGAACATTTTCTCTCTTTTAAAAAAAAAAAAATTGTTCCCAAGGTTTCATACAAAATGTATTTGCAGCCACAATTTGCCAAAATTGAAATTTGAGTAATATGTAACTTAATGGTAAGAAAAACCTCTACTAGTCAAGATTATTTTATACTTAGTAATAACTTGGGTCACTGTCTTAGAGTAGAAAATATAAAAGGTGATAGACTTTAATAAAATGTAATTTTACACAGAAATTGAACTAACTTGGATTGATGTAATTTAGTTTTTATCATATTTGGATTTGGAGTGGGCTTGTGACTTCATAGTTTAAGAGTACATTTCTATATCAAAAGCTGTGGTATGTGTTATCCTGTCTGTGGGATGGTGCATATAAACGATCCCTTGCTACTAATGGAAATATGTAGTAGGTTTCCTTTCTCTATGTCAAAATTACCAAATGTTAGGCATCCAATAGCCGATGATTAATAAATCAATGTGCTCTAGTGGTGTTGTTAAAATTTAAAATTTAAAAGCTAAGAGGATCCAAACGGGATTGGCGGACCAGGAAGCCGATCAGACTTAAAACATTCTGAAGGGGTTGGACATATCCTCCCCCAGTGGTAAAGTGCTTGCTTGATGCGATGTCAGTCTAGGATCGATCCCCATTGGTGGACTTATTGAGCTATTTCTCACTCCATCCAGTGCACCATGACTGGTATATTAAAGGCTGTGGTATGTGCTATCCTGTGTAGGATGGTGCATATAAAAGATCTCTTGCTACTAATGGAAAAATGTAGTGGCTTTCCTCTCTAAGACTATATATTAGATTTACCAAATGTTTGACATCCAATAGCCAATGATTATAAATCAATGTGATCTAGTGATGTTGTTAAACACAACAAAACTTTATAAAACATTCAGAAAAACATTATAAAGACATAACTGTTTAAAATGGTCAACAGGCTATGATTTGGCTTGTACAGTCAATGTTCACATCTTTCAGAATTATTCAACGCACTGCTTCAGCCTCTGCCAGTTTCCCCTGCTGATGAATCAGAGAAAACACCTATAGAGACTGAGCCCGAACCTCCACTAGTACCAGAGCCAACCACACAGGTAACAATGCGAGCTACTCTTGATTCACTAATGTCAAAACCTATATTAGCTCTGGAACTTTCTTTTTGGCCGACCGTTCAAAATTGCGCCCAATTTCCTCAACCCAAATTGCACACCTTCTCTCTTTGGCATAATACTTTGCTCCATTCCAAATTCAATAGCACCATCACCCCCCACCTCCGCCTGCTACTGGTGCTCCCTTGCACCTGCCAGTGCAGGCGGTCCCTCCTCTCCCCCACCTCGTGTGCCCAGGACAGGCGTGTGCTACAACAGCTTGCTCTGAACATGTACATAAAGCCCTATGACCTGACGTGACCTGACTTGACAGGTAACATAATTTATATAACATACGGTATATCTTTTCTGTTTGATGTTTTGATCAATCTTTGATGGCTTAATTGGGGTAATTTCTTTAAATGTGTGAAAAATATAGGTGGGCTTATTCCCAGTGAAATACGGTATTAATAACACATTCTCACTAGAAGATTTCAGCTTATTTCTATGGGACCAAGTTCTGTTAATTAAGTGATATTCAAGGAATTAAGTCCACAATTGTAAAGAAATAAACTGAAACTAAATATAGGATATCAAGAATTTGTCTCGATATCAATAAATACTGAATGAGATGAAGTCTAAAGACAAAACTCATTTATTGGGCAGTGCAAAACAGAACCATCTGCCAGACTGATAAACATATAATATTGTGTTTAAGTTTTCAATAAATTAAATATTTAGTGTTTCTAAAAAAAAAAAAATGTTTTTGCATAATGACACCACTAGAGTACATTGATTTATTAATCATTATCAGCAGCTGTTGAATTTTAAACATTTGATAATTCTGACATACAATATATGATCTTTGAGAAAACTTGCAACAAATTTTCATTAGAACAAAAGCAATCTTTTATATGCATTTTCCCACAGAAAAGACAGCACATACCATGGTTTTTTATATATCAGTCGTTTGGGCACTGGCTTCCTCGGGGAAGCATTCTACTGACTGAAAGTTTGTTTTGTTTAACAACACTACTAGAGCACATTGATATATTAATCATCGGCTATTGGATGTCAAACATTTGGTAATTCTGACTCGTAGTCAATAGAGGAAACCTGCTACATTTTCTTAATGCAGAAAGGGATCTTTTATGTGCACTTTCCCACAGACAGGAAAGCATATACCACGGCCTTTGACCAATTGTGGTGCACTGGTTGGAATGAGAGAAAAAAACAATCAGTTGAACGGATCCACTAAGGTGGTTCGATCCTGTGATGCAAGCACCTCAAGTGCTCAACTGACTGAGCTAAATCCCGCCCCCTTCTACTGATTGAGCTAAATCCCACCCCCTTCTACTGACTAAGCTAAATCCCGCCCTCTTCTACTGACTCAGCTAAATCCCGCCCTCTTCTACTGACTGAGCTAAATCCCGCCCCTTCTACTGATTGAGCTAAATCCCGCCCCCTTCTACTGACTGAGCTAAATCCCACCCCCTTGAACTACTGACTGAGCTAAATCCCACCCTCTTCTACTGACTGAGCTAAATCCCGCCCCCTTCTACTGACTGAGCTAAATCCCGCCCCCTTCTACTGACTCAGCTAAATCCCACCCCCTTCTACTGACTCAGCTAAATCCCACCCCCTTCTACTGAGCTAAATCCCACCCCCTTCTACTGACTCAGCTAAATCCTGCCCCCTTGAACTACCGACTAAGCTAAATCCCGCCCCCTTCTACTGACTGAGCTAAATCCCACCCCCTTCTACTGACTGAGCTAAATCCTGCCCCTTCTACTGACTAAGCTAAATCCCGCCCCTCCACCGATTACACATTGTGCTGAGCTACATGTTATGTTTTCAAATATTTCTTCCTTGCTTAGGGGCGAGACATAGCCCAGTGGTAAAGCACTCGCTTGATGTGCGGTTGGTCTGGGATCGATCCCCATCGGTGGGCCCATTGGGCTATTTCTCGTTCCAGCCAGTGCACCACGACTGGTACATCAAAGGCTGTGGTATGTGTTATCCTGTCTGTGGGATGGTGCATATAAAACATCCCTTGCTACTAATGCGGAAAATGTAGCAGGTTTCCTCTCTAAGACTATATGTCGAAATTACCAAATGTTTGACATCCATTAGCCGATGATTAATAAATCAATGTGCTCTTCCTTGCTTGTTGTCAGGTTTCTGAAGACATCACGGTCAAAAGGGTGAGCAGATCCCCGATCAAGAAACGTGAACGAGTGGTCACATACCAGAAACCTGTCCGGGATGCCACGCCCAGCACAGAACCCACAGTGCCGGAGACGGGTTCTAAGAAAGCGTCTGACTGGATATTTAACAGTGATGACGAGACTGGAGAAACAGATACAGGACGTGGTACAAGACAGTTCTGCTTTTAGATTCTAACCCTGTTTTAAATCTCACTCCAAGATGGATTAAAATCTTTCAGAATTTCTGAATCAAAAATCTATCTTACAACTTAAATTTTCTCAGCAAAATGTTTCAAACCAAAATATTCTAAAACCAAAATCTTAACCAAAATCATCAACAAAAATTGTAAATTCTGTAAATTTTAAAACTAATTTTTTGTTTAATTTCTGAACCAAAATCGTTCATTGTTCCACAACCAAAATCTTTCAAATTTCTTAACTAAAATCTTTCTCAACCAAAATATTTCAAAATTCACAACCAAAATCTCAGTCAAAATGCTCAATCAATAATATTTTAAACTTGAATCAAAATATCAGAAAATGTTTCACTTGAAATCTCCATAAAAATTTCTCAACCAAAATCTTTCCAACTGTCTAAGCCAAAATCTTTTTCAAAATTCCAACTAAAACCACTTTCAAAATTTCTCAACCAACTAAAATCTTTCAAAAATGTTCAACAAAAATACTTTTCAATATATCTAATTTAAGTCTACCATATCTTTAAAGTTACATTCTCTGGTTACCATATTATAACATCATGTACAAATGTGAAATACAAGCTCAAATGCACTTTTAAAAAAGTTGTGTGTACGCTATGAACGGATATCGTCAAACGTATACGCTTGATTCGTCGCCTGTGCCGACATAGCTCGGCAAAGCACAATGACAGCCTGTTGTCAGTTTCAGTTAACACATGCATTTGCCGATTTCAAATTGTAGGGTCCGTCTCAAAAAATTAAAAGAGAAATCTTGCGCTGTACGAAGAACGTTCGGTTGAGGATACAGTACTAGAGTCTTTAGTTAAAACCGGTTTTGATCTTGACAACGTATTATCGACAGTCGTACCTTCCTATTTCAGAATTGATATTTTATAAAGTGTTAGTAGAACTTTCAAAGTTTAGTTTGTATACTAGTAACACATTAATCATGTATATATTTTTAAAATAAAATATACTAAAGTAGACAATGAACGTTTTCACTTCTTAATTTTACGTGTTAAAATTTACAAATTCAACAAATTCAAATAAATATTATTTCGTTTGGAAAGGGTAAAGTGGGGGGGGGGGTGTTTAACGACATCAAAGATAAAGCATATTGATTTAATAATCATCCGACCCCATACAACCGTAAATAAAATGTGTTGAGTGCGTCGTTAAATAAAACATATCTTATCCTTCCTTCCATCTGCTGTTGGATGTCTAACATTTGGTAATTTTGACATATAATCTTAGAGAGGAATCAGATGCATGTGCAGGGGGAGGGTATTGGAGGTCGAAACCCTTACTTGCCCAAGCTTAAAAAAAATTGAAATGTATTTTTGGGGGGAGCATGGCTCCATATAAACTTAGCTTAACACAGTCTATAACCCCAAGCCCGCTGAAATCCTTGCACACGCACCTTGGAAACCTGCTACATTTGTTTTTAGCAAGGGATTGTTTATATGTACCATCCCACAGACAGGATATCACATACCATGGTCTTTTTGTATACCCGCTGGTGGGGATCGATCCTAGACCGACCACGCATTTCCAAAAAACACCTTTTTAGGTCTAAGTAATGAATAAAAATAACATATAGTCTTGAAAAATGTTACGTAAATCGAACACAGTACCCTCTTCCTCTACCCCTAGAGCATTACATAATTAGTAACACCCCCTTACATGTAACGCGTATGCCAACAGCTGGCCACTGTCAAAATTTCATGGCAAATCCCCCACTCACCGACCCCTGGAAAGGCGTTGTACCATACCTCTATGGATATAAATATGTTTTGGAGATGAGAGACGACCCCTCAATCAAGACAGTTAAATTTGTTCAAAAATTACGAAATCTCACGTGATCTCTTGTTGGGGAATTCTATACTTGTGATAAGCTAATGAAAACCGAGATCGGTATAAACGCTTTCAAAATCATGGCTTTGTTTTTGACCCGGATAAGCCAGCGTAGTGAAACCAATGCGGAGTGCGGCGTCATATATGCACTAAACGTAATTAGATTTTCTGTTGTATATGCTTAAATAATAAAAATATTTCAGGGAATGTAGTTTTAACAAAAATGTCTTACAATTTCTGAACAAAAATCTCTGTTTCTGAACCATAATTTCTTTTAAAATATCTCAGCTCAAATTCTGTATAAACATATCTGAATCAAATTTATCAAAATCTTTGAACCAACATGTTCTTCATTGTTGATTACGATTTTAACTGTTTGTCATTTTGTCTGGTTTCTTCCTCCATTACAGATAAGTCGTGTTCAATATCGGCGTGTCAACTGCAGCTTCTATTTTATTGTTTGTCATTTTATTTGGTTTTTCACTACATTACAGAAAAGTCGTGTTCAGTATCAGCATGTCAACCGCATCTTCCATTTTATTGTTTGTCATTTTATCTGGTTTTTCACTACATTACAGACAAGTCATGTTCAGTATCGGCATGTCAACCGCAGCTTCCATTTTATTGTTTGTCATTTTATCTGGTTTTTCACCATGTCACAGACAAGTCGTGTTCAGTATCAGCATGTCAACCACAACTTCCATTTGATTGTTTCTCATTTTATCTGGTTTCTCACTACATTACAGACAAGTCGTGTTCAGTATCAGCATGTCAACCGCATCTTCCATCTGTGGCCGATCTCCCCACAGCATCGACTCCAGCGGAGAAGCTCGTGCGAGCGAAACGTCGACTGACGGCTTTAAACCTGAAACCTGCTGACAACAAGAAACAGTGGGGTCCACGGAAACGCGACACGTCCTACCTGGACGAGCTGAGAAAACAAGAGCTGGCCGAAGAACGGCGACTACGTCAACAGCAGATGTATGAGAGACTACACAGCAAGAAACGCATCAAAGACACAGATGAGGAGGACGATGACCTGGGGCCAAACTTCGATGATTGTAAGTTGTGTATGTTGGGAGTATAAAGCAGTTCTGACTGATTGCACAGGATGAGTAATGACTATAATGACTATATCTAATGGTCCCAGAAAACAATAACCCTACTGAATATGTAATTGCATAACAAGGTATGGGGACGGTAACACCCATTACTACCTGCATATATATAGATATTTGCCGCTTTCAGTGAAAATTTTATGCCTATGGGTTAATGTTTGGTATGTTGTTCATACACAAGATGAATGGTGACTATGTCGAGTGTCCCCAAAACACAATAACACTACTGAATATGTAAGTGTATAAAAAGGTATGGGTACATAACACCCATTACTACATGTGTATATAAAGTGGCAAATATCCATATATATATATGGATATTTGCCACTTTCAGTGAAACTTTTAGGCCCATGGGTTAAATATTGTTAATTAAAAATTGTAATTAAAAAGAATGCAGTGCTCATTGCAGGTATTGTCCTCATGTCTGACGAAGTAATTTTAGTAGGGTTATCCTTTTGAGCGGGGCCTCCCGATACAGTAGTACATTGTATTCTGGATTGGGTGGCTGGATGTGTGGGTTTGGGTGGCTGGATGTGTGGGATTGGGTGGCTGGATGTGTGGGTTTGGGTGGCTGGATGTGTGGGATTGGGTTGGGAATAGATGGGTTGGTGGGTGGATATGGATAGATAGAAGGACTGAAGGATGGATGAAGGGTTGAGTGACTGGAGAGATAGTAATCTAATTGGATTGGTTAGTTTGGGGTTGAATAGATGGGTTGGTAGGTGAATATGGATAGATGGAAGGACTGAAGGATGGATGAAGGGTTGAGTGACTGGAGAGATAGTAATCTAATTGGATTGGTTAGTTTGGGGTTGAATAGATGGGTTGGTAGGTGAATATGGATAGATGGAAGGACTGAAGGATGGATGAAGGGTTGAGTGACTGGAGAGATAGTAATCTAATTGGATTGGTTAGTTTGGGGTTGAATAGATGGGTTGGTAGGTGAATATGGATAGATGGAAGGACTGAAGGATGGATGAAGGGTTGAGTGACTGGAGAGATAGTAATCTAATTGGATTGGTTAGTTTGGGGTTGAATAGATGGGTTGGTAGGTGAATATGGATAGATGGAAGGACTGAAGGATGGATGAAGGGTTGAGTGACTGGAGAGATAGTAATCTAATTGGATTGGTTAGTTTGGGGTTGAATAGATAGGTTGGTGGTTGGATATGGATAGATAGAAAGATTGAAGGATGGGTGAAGGGTTGAATGACTGGAGGGACTGTAATCTAATTGGATTGGTTAGTTTGGGGTTGAATAGATAGGTTGGTGGTTGGATATGGATAGATGGAAGGACTGAAGGATGGATGAAGGGTTGAGTGACTGGAGAGATAGTAATCTAATTGGATTGGTTAGTTTGGGGTTGAATAGATAGGTTGGTGCTTGGATATGGATAGATAGAAAGATTGAAGGATGGGTGAAGGGTTGAATGACTGGAGGGACTGTAATCTTAATTGGATTGGTTAGTTTGGGGTTGAATAGATGGGTTGGTGGTTGGATATGGATAGATAGAAAGATTGAAGGATGGGTGAAGGGTTGAATGACTGGAGAGATAGTAATCTAATTGGATTGGTGAGTTTGGGGTTGAATAGATGGGTTGGTAGGTGAATATGGATAGATGGAAGGACTGAAGGATGGATGAAGGGTTGAATGACTGGAGAGATAGTAATCTAATGAATGCAACAGACATACACATAGTTGGATATCAGATGGATGGGAGGGTGCTTCAATGTATGAACACATCTTGGTGTAAATGGGTTAAAATTGATACCTTTCCATTAAAGGATTTGTGAACAGACCACAAAACGTTGTCATTTTGTTCTGCATTGCCATACTATAAGTCTAAAAACTATTTTTTTTTTTTTTTAACTCTTAATTTAGTGTAAATAGCTTAAAACAACAAAATAATAAGGCAGTACCAAATCCTTCCCGACTTTTAATGAGCTGGTCTGTCACGTGGTCTGCTGACGTCAGAGACGCTACTGCCAGCCAGAGGAAGTGAGAAGCCAGTTCGTACGCGTGTGTTAGTTTCACTTTAATTTCCGCGATTATTTCTGAATGGCAAAATGGTGGGAAGAAAACTTTTACCTGGACATACAGCCGTACCAGTTCGAGCCTTTGGCCCACGAAAGTTGAGAGCGAAGATGAAAGTGATAGCGAGCACGAAACCAACGACGGTATGGAAAACGTGTTGGAAACATAACTGGGATTGGTTTTTTTTTAATGACGTTTTATTAACTACTTATTTCTACAAGGCCATGTATGTCATGTATATTTTGTTGCAGTAAATTATCGTATTTCTATAAAAAAAAAAGAAATGTACTGTTTTTCCACAATCTTGTAATGGGATGTCAGAAATTTTCGCTTAGAATGCATTTTGCGAAAATACAATGTATGGCGATATGTTTTACGGTACAGGATCGTGCTATTTGGACATGGGATTTAATTTGTTTTATTTAGGGGAGGGTTTTTAGCCAAAAAACAAGTACCCATATATATATATATATAATATTATATATATATATATATATATATATATAATATATTATAAATACGTTTGCTGGTTTAAAACTATTTGGTGGAAGTCATTTGGCTAGGGCCTAATGAAGTTTTACCTCGGCATGAAGTCTTTTCTGAAAAATGACTAGGGCGGCGAATCGGCATCTGTACCGAATTTTCTAACTCCCTGTTGGTAAATACAGTCGGGACAGCAGTGCCTTTTAACGAGATTCTTGCATTGCTGTATCCATTTTAGCCATTTCAACCGGGTCCCGAGCGAAAGGATCCTTTTCGAAATAGAACACAAGGACTTGTACATTTTGGTGTCCATCCCTTCTCACCTCTCTGAACCGATGGATCCAAATGTTCCTTCTAGATCACCTTCCGGCGGAAACCTAAAAAAGCTGATTCCTGATCCCTTTTTGATTGGTTTTGACATCCCCATGCCACACAATAAACCATATTATAAAGGATAATTGTAATTTAACTCAGTGTTGATCGAAGAAAGCACGCTTTTGTAATGGCAAACAATAGGCTACTGAATAGCGGTTCACGGTTGGACAGCGTCTCTGACGTCATCACGGAAATTGCCGATCTTTGCCGGTAAAATATGCATATTTCCCAACTATGTCAGAATTACGAATTGTACTGCTTTTAAGTTGTGAAATAATTTTTATATATTTTGTAAATTATTTTTTTAGTCATATTTGGCATCATATATTTACACAGTTACAATATTTAGACGCTGTTCACAAATCCTTTAAGCCCAGCAGTACATTTAATTTTAATTGGAGCTAAAAATGGATTTAAAATCCATCCATTGCCACAGATGAGAGAGTATGGAGCCCAATGAAATGTCCACTGCATGACCAAGATAAGACCAGTTATACAGGACTAAGATTTACTTGGTTTTGTATTCTCCTTTCATTTCATTTCAACTTATTTTCGTGCTTATATCCAATTAAGGTTCAAGCACGCCGTCCTGGGCACACACCTCAGCTATCTGGGCTGTCTGTCCAGGACAGTGGGTTAGTTGGTTAGTGAGAGAGAAGAGGGTGCCATGGTCTTACACATACTCACTTGAGTCATTTAAATTCGCTCTGGGTAGGAGCTGGTACCGGCCTTACATCTGATAGCCTAACCATGACGCCACCAAAGTCAGTTTATCTTCTTCAACAGTGATCAAGAATGTTGTTTTACCACTACAATTTTTATTTTCCACTATATTATATATATACTAATCATGATATCCATTTTATTACATACCTATTCAATCTTACTATAGTGATAAAGACATTTTCAAACCGTGTGATAAATTTATCTTGTATCACACATATGTATGATCTGAACCAGAACTTGTATATGGGGAATTCCTTTTTTATTTTTACTGGAATTAGTGCCTTTTTCTGATTTATAAATTATGTCACATCGCATTTAAAACATTACAAAAGATTGCCGCAGAGTATGATTCTTAACGTTAAGAAAATTCATGAAAGGAGGATTTATTAATAGATTTAAGAAAGTGTTTTTATGATGTTTAGTTAAAAAACGTTTTTGTAAAAAAATAAAGAAGGTATGTAATAAATACAGAACTTGACATATGTTGTTTTCACTTCCTATTTATTGCACGTGTTTATTTTGTGTAAGAACATATCACGAGACCGCATGCAAAATAAACTTGTGCAATAAGTAGGAAACAAAAACAACGTATGTGAAGTTCTATATATTATTAACATTCAGTTATATGTATATATAGTTGTTTTTTTCAGATAGTTTTCTTGCAAAGTACTGTATATTCAATCGAAGTAATCTAGAAATGTACCGACATGCTTTCAATGCTGTGAGTATTTCACCTACTGTTATTCTATAATGATCTGGGCCCAATTTCACAAAACATCATAAGCCTAGTTTTACATGTAAACGTAAATCTACAACTAAACCACAATTCTTATTACTATTATAGTTCAACAAATATAGTTAGAAGAACACATATTTCTTCTTTTTTTCTGTCATTAAAATACTTCAGCTTCCATAATGATGTCATTTTCTGTGTGAAATTGATGCCAAACACGTGCAAACGCACGACCGGTATAACTGCTAGTAGCAGACATAGACTTCCGATGTTTAGTGAAATGGGCCCCTGTATTTTAAAGGCTAATTTTTTTTATTCAAGCAAATTTTTTGTTCACATTTAACAATGCTTGTCTAGATTTATTTACACCAAATTCCATTTGCTGATTACATTTTATAACAAAATTGATTGCATCAACCCACCCAGGCTGTACATACATAAAACGTATTGATTTATTTCATTCAAATCTTTCTGCCAAAACATGATGTCATATGGCATTGTAAATGATGATTCGAAAGTGCAATAAATCAGGGCTTCCAGAATTTTTACAAAATTCACTAGCCCTACTTTACTTTTGATAAATACAATTTTAGTAATAGTAATAATCGGATATGTTACTTAAAGAGGGAGATAGAGATTAAAAACACTTAGATTGGGGGGTGGGGGGCAGGATATTCATATTTACCAAATAAACTTAAATGCAGCATTTAAAAACTCTTTTTTTTCACTAGTCGTTGGGCATGGTAATAGTAGTTATTTACTAGCCCAACATTGAATATCACTAGCCATGGGAGTGGGGCTACCATAATCTAGAAGCCCTGTCTGGCATGGCAATAGTAGTTATTTACTAGCCCAACATTGAATATCACTAGCCATGGGAGTGGGGCTACCATAATCTAGAAGCCCTGTCTGGCATGGCAATAGTAGTTATTTACTAGCCCAACATTGAATATCACTAGCCATGGGAGTGGGGCTACCATAATCTAGAAGCCCTGAATAAACTCTCATTGCTTTAATAATGGTTTTAATAAAAAAATTATGACATATCAATCTGATGCAATTTTAATGTTTCCACTGAACAGCTGGTACATTCAGGCTCACGTTACCTGCACACAATGCTATTTTTGGCACGCAGGGCTTTAGATCTGACTAATTTGGCACAACAGGCTTTTTGTTTGTTCTCAACACACCATGAGGCCCTTTTTCGTGCAGAAATGTTAATAATAGGTGGTAAATAGTTTTACCTATTCAGAATTGCATTTCAAGTTGTTGTAATCTAATTACAGCTTAACATCCCAATGATTACGAGGTGAAATTGTTTGAGGTTAGCATGTATGTACTTAATTCGGGTTTGTTTATTTTGGGAACACCCTTTACCACCTCAGCTGTGGTGCAATATAAAGCCCTGCTACATATGTTCAAAATTATCAAACACAATAGATATTTTTCTCGTAACCATGTGAGGCCCAAAAAGGGGCAAAATTGCCCACATACAAGAACAACTTATTGATCCATGGATGGCTTTCATCTGTGGTAGGCTTTAGGGTCATTTTTCATCATCATCCTTTTTTTTTCTTCTTTTTTAAAATAAAGTTTATTGACCCCAGAAAGCATTATAGTAGTGCCAGGGTTGGAGTCCTGGTATCCCTACTTTACAATCATTTAATATGTTAAACATTGTACATAAGTGAATAGTACTGATCTATATATATATCACATTAACTGAACAGTAATAATGAACAAATTAGATACATGTAAAACATAGTTTATAGTTTTATGGGGTTAACAGAGAAGCTAGAAATAGTAGAAATAAAGAGAAGGAAGAAGAGAAGCTTTAGCCAAATTGACAGTCACATAATTGTTACTTACAAGTTATATATTTTTTCTACAGGTAGATGACGCAGACTCTGGTCATTTGTCAGGTCCAGATGCCATGCTGGCTCTACGAGTAATCAACAACAAGCTGACCACTTCCGAAGAGCAATACATTTACAGGGTAACTATTCCATTCTGTCGAACAGTGCTATAAAGCTATACTAGTTATTCCGCTAACGGTCCAACCGGAGGAGACTGTAGGTTTCATCTCCATTCTTCTGTCTGTCTGTCCCACATACAGTTTTCCTGATGTTTTATATATCATGTTCTGCTAGAGATCAAGTTTGACATTCATGGCAATTCTGGGGCAGGACGTACATGTAGCCTAGTGGTAAAGCGCTCACCTGATGTGCAGTCTGTTTGGGATCGATCCCCATTGGGCTATTTCTTGTTCCAGCCAGTGCACCACAACTGGTATATCAAAAGCTGTGGTATGTGCTATCATCTCTGTGGGATGGTGCATATAAAAGATCCCTTGCTACTAATGGAAAAATGTAGCGGGTTTCCTCTCTAAGACTGAAAATTACCAAATGTTTGACATCCAATAGCTAATGATTAATAAAATCTATGTGCTCTAGTAGTGTCGTTAAACAAAACAAACAAAGAAACTTCATGGCAATTTACCTATTTTTCACAGAGTTATGGTCCTTGAATTTAGGAGATACGAAAAAAAATTGGGCCCGGTAGGGGACACGTATTGCTTTAGCAGTACTCTCAGAAAGCTTGTTTTATGACTGTTTTCAGCAATGGCAAAGTGACATCAAATAGTGATAACAGTTATTTGCTATATTCAGACAGTCTTTGGGATTATCAAATAGGACTATATGTTTCCATGTAGTTTTTCTGTTAGTAGATTCTCTTGAAGGGTGTATACTACCAAATCAAATCCCATAGACGACAATAGTAACATATGTGGCTAAAACTCCTACCTGCAACGTATCAACCGACATAAATGCTACAGATATAAATACTACCACCCCTTACACTTAAAGTGAATCAGAAAAAAATGGGGGTCAAGCTGCTCGTTTCTGAGATAACGGGTAGCGTCTATGACTACCCTAGTTTCGCACAAAATTCGAGTAACGTTTTTTACAGGTACCCCAAACATGTTTTAAGCACAAGGCTACTTGACACATTGGTACTTGATGAAATAAAATTGCAATTTTTTTTTACCCAGATGAAACTTATTATTTTTTACAACCAACACACTCACATTTATAACCAATCACAGGACTTGTGGTGTTCACTTCTCTATCAAAAGTTCAGTGCACCTCGAACTTTGACCCAGCCGGAAGTTATTTGGTTTAGTACTACCTATACTGATAACATACATTTTTCAAAAAGTGTCCAGCTATGTGTCTTTATGACAACCAGGATCTGGTGTATTCTGACATAAACTGACAACCTCACTGAAACTGTTGTTTCTACAGTGCAACCTAATATAATGTACACCTCAAAAAGCATATATATTGTATATAGTTTTTTTACAAATGCAATATGTCATATTAAACAACAAAATGTTTTAAAATAAAACTCCTGAAGATATTTACTTTCAGTTGGGTGTGTACTCAGGTATATATGTAGAGACAACAAAGATAGTCAGAGTACCTCTACCCCTTTAAAGAATTCCATTAAAACACATGCACTTGATTGGCCCCTAGATTATGAAGACCTTAACAGGCACATCAAAGAAATATCAGTATTAAAAAAATACACTGTCTGAGGAAGGAAACACAAACATGACTGTACCTGTATGAAGTAATGACTTAATGTCCTGAACATTAGTGTTGGGAGGAAATCCTGTATGCTGGGTGTGGGTGTCTTCAAGTTACCAGGTGTGGGAATTTCAAATCCATCGGCCATGCTGATTTTCATAATGAACCATCAAAACTATTGGCAGCCACCAATATTCCTGACTATATTTTATTTATAGCCTACTGTAGTTGAAGGTTTTAATAGTTGTGATATCTGGAATAATCATGCAGCTTTAACACATTTATGTTTTATTAATTACTGAAAAAAACTATTTTTAAATGACAAAATTACCCGAACATCTGTTTTCTTGCATTATTTTCTAATCTGGATGAATACAATATGTACATTAGATGTATTCCCACAATCTGTAATCCAGCATTTTATTTAGCTAGTAACATTAGGTAATACAGCTTTAACAATAAAATAAATTATCAACTTAATCCAAGGCAGATAATCAAATCTGAAAAAATTGGTTCTGAATCTAGTGTAAACTCAAAATGCTTTTCATGAGAGCTAACTAAGTGATTATTAAAAAAAAAAAATGATCTGGAGATCTAAGTATATGTTTAACAACCTTATTGTTATGTACAAATAAGAACAGAAGGCACAATAGTGACAACAAATTTAATTATGTTTTTATTAAAGTTTTTCTTCAAATTTACTTTACATTTTGCATAAAACTACAAATTTGTCTCAAATATAACTTAGCACCCTATAAATATGTCAAAATGACAATAAAAATCAACTTCTTTACAAATTTCAGTTTTCAGAATTTCATACATAAAAAATTAACAATGTTAATGGAAACTAAAGACATTAACCCACTATTGGCACATGCTATTTTTAATATAAAAATAAATTGCTATTAAAATCTTAGTTCAGGTTGCCTATATATAATACCATATTTAAGAGCAGTTGTATATAGCAAGTCAAATATCATGTAAAAAGAAATTATTGAAATCTTTACAGTATGAATTATAGGCCAAAACCAACTTTTCTTCAGTGCTAACTTTGATTCAGACTCCATTCAGAGCCATGTACAGAGATTATTGTTACGGTCAAGGTCATTGTGAACTTGCATGATCGAGTGATGGCTAATTAATCAACCAGTATAGTTTAATTAAATAAAATGACAAAATCATAATATTTTTTATTATGCACTGAATATGTGCTATAGGGTGTATACTACCAAATCAAATCCCATAGACGACAACAGTAACATATGTGGCTAAAACTCCTACCTGCAACGTATCAACCAACATAAACGCCACGGATATAAATACTACCACCCCTTACACTTAAAGTGAATCAGAAAAAAATGGGGGTCAAGCTGCTCGTTTCTGAGATAACGGGTAGCGTCTATGACTACCCTAGTTTCACACAAAATTCGAGTACTTTTTTTTACAGGTACCCCGGACATGTTTCAAGCACAAGGCTACTGTACTTGACACATTGGTACTAGATGAAATAAAATTGCACATTTTTTTTACCCAGATGAAACTATTATTTTTTACAACCAACACACTCACATTTATAACCAATCACAAGACTTGTGGTGTTCACTTCTCTATCAAAAGTTCGGTGCACCTCGAACTTTGACCCAGCCGGAAGTTATTTGGTTTAGTACTACCTGAAGCATAAGTGTTTTAAAAGCCAATAGCACAGTTATATATATATTTTTTTTAATAATATATTTAGTTTATGGAGGTTAGTATCAGGTATTCATAAATCTACAGGAGGTCAGTATAACTAAGAACATAATACCAATCATGTAATTTAATGTGGTAATTTACCAGTGTCGTCCTGCTGTTAATAAAAGTCATTGCATGCTTATGGCAGTTTCAAAGTAAAGGAATGTTTCCGTAATGACGTCTCGGCACATTTTAGGCTATGGCTGTTTGGTGTCCAATATTATGGTTAACATCACACTTCATGAGAGGAGTATATTTTGTGTAATGACACCACTAGAGCTTATTGATGTATTAATCATCAGCTATTGGAAAGTAAAAAAAAAGAAATGTTTTATTTAACGACGCAGTCAACACATTTTATTTACAGTTATATGGCGTCAGACATATGGTTACGGACCACATAGATATTGAGAGAGGAAATCTGCTGTCACCACTTCATAGCCTACTCTTTTCAATTAGTAGCAAAGGATCTTTTATATGCATCATCCCACTGACAGGATAGTACATACCACGGCCTTTATTACACCAGTTGTGGAGCACTGGCTGGAATGAGAACTAGGCCAATGGGTCCATTGACGGAGACTGATCCCAGACCAACCATGCACCAAGCAAACACTTTACCACTGGGCTACGTCCCACCTCTCATCTGTTGGATGTCAGACATTTGATAATTCTGACATGTACAGTTGTAGTCTTAGACAATAACCTCTACATTTTTTATTTAGTAGCAAGGGATCTTTTATATTCACTTTCCCACAGATTTGATAGCGCTTACTACGGCCTTTGATATATCAGTCATGGGGCACTGGTTGGAATGGGAAAAACTTGTAGAATTGGCCATCCAAGGGGGTTTGATCCTGTGATCAGAGGACTTCAGGCAAGCACTCCACCGACTGAGCTAGTTGTTGCCCTGACTGAAAACCTACTGCCACATACTAATTGGTTACTACTGCAATGTATCTATAGCTGCAAGGGATCTGTTATAGACGTTTTCTACACCTACTGTGGCATTTGATATACATAGCAACTCATGCCAGCAGTGTCATTTGTTAAACTGGACGGTATCTGCTCATGATTACTTAAATCATTGCATTTACTGCAATATAAGTGATGGGATGAAGGTTAGTGGGGGAGAATTTTCATGAGGTAGAATTGGTCATAGGATCAGTTGTCCAACCTAACAAGTGGCCCATGACTGGCACATCAAAGGACTACTGTTCTCTCTAGAACAAAACATATTATAAAAATCTCTAGCATGTTTTTTTTTAGTAGCAGCCTATAGGCTATATATGGCCTGTATCCCTTTCTCATTCTCATTCTCGCTCTCACTCTTGCTGTCTCTGTCTCTGTCTCTGTCTCTGTCTCTGTCTCTGTCTCTCTCTCTCTCTCTCTCTCTCTCTCTCTCTCTCTCTCTCTCTCTCTCTCTCTCTCTCTCTCTCTCTCTCTCTCTCTCTCTCTCTCTCTCTCTTTAAATACAACGTTTATCCTTAATACAAGTATTTTTATCTAAGTAAAGCAAAGTTTAAATTAGTAGTGAATGTTAAGTATTTTTGTCATGTATTAAGTAATACATGTTTTTGTGTTTTTCAGATACTGGAGCTGGTTGGCTACAAGATCACAGATGGAGCAGATTTTAAACTGTTCTCGGTTTTAGCAGCTTTGTCACAGAGAATCTCATCTCTAGAGTAAGTTCCTCAGTGGATCCATTCAACTGATTGGGTATTTTCTCATTCCAACCAGTGTGGGAAAATGCATATAAAAGATCCCTTGCTACTAATGGAAAAATATCATCTGCAGCTACTCTCGGCCTATTAAAATCCAAACCTATATGTAGCTCCCTACCTTTTATTTTTAGAACAACCATCAAAATACGCACCCATTTCCCTTTGGCTTAATCCTACGGGACATTTCAAATTACATAGCACCATACCACCCCCCGCCTGTTACCAACTACGGTTGGACTGCTGGTGCTCCCTTGCACCTACCAGTGCAGGCGGTCCCTCCTCCTCCCACCCCCACCCTTTCCTGTCCTGGACAGAGGAGCCGGTCGAGTCCAGCACCTGTGCCCAGGACAGGTGTGCGCTACAACAGCTTGCTCTGAATGTGCATGTTAAACAATTTGGTCTTGGTCTAATGGAAAAATGTAGTGGGTTTTCTCTGATCTTGTGTGGTCCTTAACCGTATGTCTGACGCCATATAACCATAAATAAAATGTGTTGAGTGCGTCGTTAAATAAAACATTTCCTTCCTTCCTTTCTTTTAGCTACCCACCACAACCTTGATTTCACTGTGTCAGTTTATTACCCACCACAACCTTGATTTCACTGTCAGTTTATTACCCACCACAACCTTGATTTCACTGTGTCAGTTTATTACCCACCACAACCTTGATTTCACTGTGTCAGTTTATTACCCACACAAACCTTGATTTCACTGTGTCAGTTTATTACCCACCACAACCTTGATTTCACTGTGTCAGTTTATTACCCACCACAACCTTGATTTCACTGTGTCAGTTTATTACCCACCACAACCTTGATTTCACTGTCAGTTTACTACCCACCACAACCTTGATTTCACTGTGTCAGTTTCCTACCCACCACAACCTTGAATTTCACTGTGTCAGTTTATTACCCACCACAACCTTGATTTCACTGTGTCAGTTTACTACCCACCACAACCTTGATTTCACTGTCAGTTTATTACCCACCACAACCTTGATTTCACTGTGTCAGTTTATTACCCACCACAACCTTGATTTCACTGTGTCAGTTTATTACCCACCACAACCTTGATTTCACTGTGTCAGTTTATTACCCACAACAACCTTGATTTCACTGTGTCAGTTTATTACCCACCACAACCTTGATTTCACTGTGTCAGTTTACTACCCACCACAACCTTGATTTCACTGTGTCAGTTTATTACCCACCACAACCTTGATTTCACTGTGTCAGTTTATTACCCACCACAACCTTGATTTCACTGTGTCAGTTTACTACCCACCACAACCTTGATTTCACTGTGTCAGTTTATTACCCACCACAACCTTGATTTCACTGTGTCAGTTTATTACCCACCACAACCTTGATTTCACTGTGTCAGTTTATTACCCACCACAACCTTGATTTCACTGTGTCAGTTTATTACCCACCACATTGATTTCACGTGTCAGTTTATTACCCACCACAACCTTGATTTCACTGTGTCAGTTTATTACCCACCACAACCTTGATTTCACTGTGTCAGTTTATTACCCACCACAACCTTGATTTCACTGTGTCAGTTTATTACCCACCACAACCTTGATTTCACTGTGTCAGTTTATTACCCACCACAACCTTGATTTCACTGTCAGTTTATTACCCACCACAACCTTGATTTCACTGTCAGTTTATTACCCACCACAACCTTGATTTCACTGTCAGTTTACTACCCACCACAAACATGCGTTGATTTACTGTGTCAGTTTATTACCCACCACAACCTTGATTTCACTGTGTCAGTTTATTACCCACCACAACCTTGATTTCACTGTGTCAGTTTATTACCACCATTTCACTGTGTCAGTTTTTCACCACAACCTTGATTTCACTGTCAGTTTACTACCCACCACAACCTTGATTTCACTGTGTCAGTTTATTACCCACCACAACCTTGATTTCACTGTGTCAGTTTATTACCCACCACAACCTTGATTTCACTGTGTCAGTTTATTACCCACCACAACCTTGATTTCACTGTGTCAGTTTATTACCCACCACAACCTTGATTTCACTGTGTCAGTTTATTACCCACCACAACCTTGATTTCACTGTGTCAGTTTATTACCCACCACAACCTTGATTTCACTGTGTCAGTTTATTACCCACCACAACCTTGATTTCACTGTGTCAGTTTATTACCCACCACATTGATTTCACTGTGTCAGTTTACTACCCACCACAACCTTGATTTCACTGTCAGTTTACTACCCACCACAACATTGATTTCACTGTCAGTTTACTACTTGATTTCACTGTGTCAGTTTATTACCCACCACAACCTTGATTTCACTGTGTCAGTTTATTACCCACCACCTTGATTTCACTGTCAGTTTATTACCCACCACAACTTGATTTCACTGTGTCAGTTTATTACCCACCACAACCTTGATTTCACTGTGTCAGTTTATTACCCACCACAACCTTGATTTCACTGTCAGTTTATTACCCACAACCTTGATTTCACTGTCAGTTTATTACCCACCACACAACCTTGATTTCACTGTGTCAGTTTATAACCCACCACAACATTGATTTCACTATCAGTTTATTACCCACCACAATCTTGATTTCACTGTCAGTTTATTACCCACCACAACCTTGATTTCACTGTCAGTTTACCAACCAGTACATGCAGTGCACATTGTTAACTAGTGTTGTTTCAGTAATTACACCACATGCCCCCCCCCCCCCCCCCCCCCCCCCCCCCCCACCTCCAGTACATGGTACATACACGCACACTTCAGCTAACATTTGCTATATAAGCCATTCTACAGGCATTTTAAACAACTACTGTCGGCTAAAACATTTACCATCTTTTTCAGTATAGCTACATGTAATACCTTAGGAAACTATTGAAAACAAGTAATATTTGTTGACTGTAGCTGTACTTTTTGGGGACAAATGAAATATATATGATGGAAAACTTTTCTTGTGCATTTAGTCTGTGCCAAACAAGGCATACGTTTGATGGTCAAGAAGAAGAAGAAAACAAATTATTTATTGGTCATTCCTAATGAGACAATTTGCACAATTATGTTGGTGTCATCATCTTGTCAAATTTCAACCATTTGGGCAGGACATAGCCCATTGGTAAAGTATTCACTTGATGTGCGGTCGCTTTGTGATCGATTCCTGTCAGTGGGCCCATTGAGTTATTTCTCGCTCCAGCCAGTGCACCACGACTGGTACATCAAAGGCTGTGCTATTGTTTGTGGAATGGTGCATATAAAAGATCCCATGCTACTAATTGAAAAAAAAAAGAGTAGCCCATGAATTGGTGACAGCGGGTTTCCTCCCTCAATATCTGTGTGGTCCTTAACCATATAAATGTAAATGAAATGTGTTGAGTGCATCATTAAATAAAACATTTCCTTTCTTCCTTCCTTCCATTTACAAACTTTGCAACTGGTTTGGGATCTTTTTATTTGGTGTACAATAACTTTTTTCCACAAGTATATATATATTGCCAGGCATTCTTTTGTTGTGGGCAATTTATAAGTGTTTTTCCTATCTTTATTATTTTGTTGCAGCAACTGGATGAAGAATTTCATTGGGCAGGTTGACTTTGGAATATTAGAGATGAAGACATTTATGTGCAAGGTAATGTTACTGCTAAATTAGTCCCATTTCAGGGATAGGGACAGGGTTTTCCAGTATTCTTCACCCACAGAATAAGATTAAGTTATTAAAATGAAGACTAACCAAAATGTTGTGCTGTTATTTTTGATGCTATGAAGTAAGGAATAAGATAAAAAAAATCTGTAGCATGCTCTGATGAGCCAGTGTTCTTGATCTGATCATTATATGCAAGGATGCAATAAGCTTTTTATGATGTTATCAGTGCTTTACGATGTCATCTTTTTCTGCATAAAGTAATTATGAAGTTGACTGGATTTGGTTTCAAATGCTAAAAACTTATTTGAAATTTGTATTTTAAAATGGATATCACAACTCACACACTACAGAATTGAGTATGCTTCTTAATACACTTTTTTTCCCATTCGCATTTCAGACACTATGGGAATGCAATGTAGATGAAGAAACCAACAAGATTCCTCTACCACAACTACTCATAGACCTGCGGGCAGGTGGAGTCAGTTTCCAGCACGAGTGTGAAATTCGAGACAAACTCAGCCACCTCAGTGCTTTAGATCTCCTGGATTTTCTGACATACGTTCCGTTGTTTATAATGATCCACGAGTCGGTGGTAGATAATCCACTGGACGACAGCCGAGATAAGTGACACGACCATGTGTGCACAAATGTAGTAGCTGGACCTTTTGCCGACTGACATTTCACGCACAAACTGTTGTGCTTTATCCTAACTAGGATGCGTGCTACACAACCGATAATATTTATCTCCTAATCCTGATATAATTTTGTCACTCGTGTCGTGCGATTTAAAAAGAAACCATTTCTTTTGGTACCATGTCACATGCTCGACTAAATTAATTTGTCGTGCTGTGCATTTGCAGTTAGGATACCGCAATTGAAGTCAATAGTTTTTAAAACAATTTGCTTGCTTCGCTCACGTCCAATTTGGATACACCTTTTGGATTAATGTTATGGTAAGGGTCATACTGTGTTCATTAAAAGTCATCAATATGATATTTTCCAATTCACAAGTTTGGAATATTCACAAGTTTGGCGAAATAATCTGTGAACACAGCTTGTGAATTGGAGTAGGATTTTCTGTCTCAGTCCTCACAACTTGTGGGAAAAAAAATAACGGAACAAAGACAAATCATTCGTGCAGTTATGAGTTGGTGTGTTTGAGATTGGAATGAATGAAGGAAATGTTTTACTTAAGGACGCACTCAACACATTTTATTTACGGTTATATGGTTACGGATCACACAGATATTCAGAGAGGAAACCCGCTTTTGCCATTTCATGTGCTACTTTTTTCAATTAGCAGCAAGGGATCTTTTATATGCACCATACCACAGACAGGATAACACATACCACGGCCTTTGCTATTATACCAGTCGTGGTGCACTGGCTGGAGTGAAAAATAGCCCAATGGGGCCTGTGATGGGGATTGATCCCAGACAACTGCGCATCAAGCGAATGCTTTACCACTGGGCTACGTCCAACCCCTATAACTCGTCCGAACGCTCTCCACTTGGTGAAGTCGTGTTCACAATTTGGAACTTGTGAATTAACGATATTCACAAGCACCAGATGGAACGCAGCATTAGGCTCATTTTCCATCCACTATATTTTATGCACCAGTTTATCTATACAGCATGCTGCAAGCAAAAAAGTCGATCAACGAGCCATTTTTTGGACACACAAGTTTTTCAGCATAGTGATATAATGCGAAGTATATACTCGCAACTTAAAAGTACACTTCCATAGAACAGGTGCCCGTTCCACGAAACTATCTTAGCCCTAAGATCATCATATGTGCATAACTACCATATGCCCTTAAAATGATCTTAGCGCTAAGATTGCTTCGTGGAACCGGGCCCAGAACTCTGTTACAACTCAGGCCATTATATAAAGGAATTTATTATCCACATCATTCAAGATATTCAGGGAAATATAACCAGTATGACCCACGTGTCATAATGATTTCGCGTGCACAACGAATGACGTCGTTTTGTGAAGCGACGTCATAACTTAACCAGTGTAAATGCTTATCGTTGTCCAGGAGATTCTTGAAATCCTAGGTTAAAATCTGTGCCATCTGACTCATTTTGGAGGAAAGGACGATTAAAATGCGAGGAAACGCAATGTTCCATGAGAGGAAAACAGCTGATCCGAGGAGAATTCCCACCCCTGAGTAACCCGTTCAACATTTTGACATGGTCCCAGCTTGTTATTCGTGAAAATAATATTTAGGATAATATGGATAATAAAGAAATTATTACTCGAGCATGTGAATCGTACTGATTTTACGAAACTCGTGTCAGGATTCATGTACAAAAATCCTGAAACTCGTTTCGTAAAATCAGTACGACACGAGCTCGTATAATAATATCTATATTAGGAACATGTAATATTTTACAGTGGCAAGATGGGCTTTACAGGAGATAATAAGATGCATCAAATTATGTACAGTAATCTGCTTGCTAAAACGAGATGCGGAAATAGAAAGCAGACTTTAAATTTTAGGATGGGGTTTGGGTTAGGCATAATGTTAGAAAAGTCTTGTCAGCAACATGTCTGGTCATCTACAGAACTGCCTGTAGATGAGTGTGCCAAGACTTGAAAAATGACCGAGCTGTGATAAATCTACGGTACTTAAACTTGGCTGTGTTCATTACAGATGTACATGTATGATAACATTTTCACTGGTTCCTTCTACAGGGCCGTACCCTGATCAAAATCCAGGGTTGTGGGGGGGGGGGGGGGGGGGGACTACTTTTTATAAACAAATGAAACACTATACAAATTAAACCCCGAGATGTGTATGCCATTTTCTGGAGTGAAAAAAAAAAAAGTAAGGGTACGGCCCTGTTCTGTCATAATTCATTTCAGTTCAAAAGCCACATTGTGTTCTAATTAATTGAATGTGGGGCTGTTATATATTTGGAAGGAACAGGACAATACATTTTAAACTTTGCTTTTTTTTTTGATGGGATCAGGTTTTGTGGAGCAGTGTGTACTGGTTGGTACAATATCAATCATGTTAAATCTGAAATTAATTGTTCAACTCTGAAAACAATTAAGGCCATTACAAAGAAGAAAATAAAGATTAACATTAGTGGGAATGAAGTATATGGCAGTTTCATTTCAAATAAAATTGTGTTGTAAAGTTTTTGAATATTGTTTTGATGACATGAAATTATACATGTATAGCGGATTCTTTATAGAAACTTGAATTGTTCAAAACAGTACAAGGTCAATATACATTAATGAGCATCGATTTTGCACTACTTTCAACAACAAAAACGTTTTTTTGTTTAACGACACCACTGAAGCACACTGATTAAGTAATCATCGGCTATTGGATGTCTAACATTTGGTAATTCTGACAAGAGGAAACCTGCAACATTTCATTTCAACTTATTTTCATGCTTATATCCAATTAAGGTTCAAGCACGCTGTCCTGGGCACACATCTCGGCTATCTGAGCTGTCTGTCCAGGACAGTAGGTTAGTTGTTAGTTGGTTAGTGATTAGTGAGAGAAGAGCAGACCATTTGCTTGAGCTGGGGTGTTCGTTCGAACCCCTCCAGCCTATGACCCTGCATATACCACATTTGTCCAGTTGTTGTACACTGGTTAGTATGAGAGAAAAAAACAAATCAGTTGAATGGATCCACCAAGGTGGTTTGACCCTGAGACGCAAACACCTCAAGTGAGCACTCAACCGACTAAGCCAAATCCCACACCCTACTTTCAACAGTGCACACAACCTGAAATGTAGGATTCCAAAGAAAAGAAATCGGCACCAATAAAATACCGATCTAAGATTGGTTTATTAATTATGAAACATTTTTGGTGGGTGGTGGTGGTAGGATTATAAATACCATTAAGTGGTTCGAGTCATAAAAATAACAACGAAAAAAGCATAGTTTAAAAAAAAGCAGTTCATTTTATTGCCGAGAACCTGCTACACTGATTTTGTAAGAAGAAATTACAATAATACATGCAGTAGACATGAAAGTACATGTAAAGTGATAGACTTTGCAGTTATACAGCATCCGTATATGTACAGTCGACAATCAAGTCTTGTTTTATTTACAGAGAACAGAAACAAAAAGAGTCGTACAGCCTGCATATAGAACATGTAGACTTTAAATATATTACTAAATATATAGTTATATAATGTTGGGTAATGGCGAGGTTTGTTCAATAAAACAAAGCAGTATGTGGATCACATGACATAAGTTTTCATTCAAAGCTTTAAAAGAGCATTATTAAAATAATGATCATACTTCCTCTCTCTCTCTTTCAAAGTTGTCATCCTCAATCTTCAGTGAAATACACCAAAAACGTCCACATTGGTCACTATAATGGTGTCATTCTTCCGAAAACAGGATTCATTATTACTTTAAATAGTACCTGTACAATGAATTCTCTTAAGAATTTTTCTACTCTCCCCCCCCCCCCCCCCTAACCTCATACACCATCAATGCAAATACATATTACATGTATACCACACAGTAACCCAAGAATGAGATTAAAAAAAAACAATCGCTTTACTGCTTGAGCACAATGGTTGCAAAATACTAATTAAAGTTCAATTATTCCATAATATATATTATTTGCCGAATATATAATTTTTTGAAATTAACTATTTATTAAAATAGTTATTTAATCAACACATTTTAATATAAAATTTGTCGAATTGTGAATATTTTCTGGTTGGCTTAAAGTGATTTTATGGAGCTGAATTTTTAATGAACTACATGTACCAAATTTTTAAAACAGGATATAAGTTTATCATCCAATTTTTAAAAGGAAAGTAGTAAATTCTGCGAAACTGCAGAAAATGTATTTTCAATGTATTACAAAGATTTAATGATAAAGCTTATAAATTTGAATTTTAAGAAAAAAGTTATGTAGTATTTCAGTTCTATCACACATTACAGATTTTAAAATTATAACTTCTGGAGTATTAAACTATGGCATAAAAATGTACTGAAATTATTTGTGGTGTGCTGAAATGACATGGGGGGGAAAAAACCTATGAAATCAGAAATACAATTAACGTACACTTGAGTGTCATGGAGCAAGCAATACTGAAAACTGCATCTTGATTGTGTTAAATGTACATTGCAATCATCTGTGCCAATGTTGTAGTTGTCTGTGTCGATTAGTCTGCTTAATCACAGATAATATGTCAACATACAGACCGAAAATCATGAAGTTACAATTGCAATGGAGAACCACCCAGAACAGTTTTTTAAGTCTTAAGATACCAACTCAGACTTCATAAATGCCAACAGATGAACCCCAAAACCATAAGGTTTCAAAAGAAGCAATTACATTTGGTTCCCAAAAACATTGTGTAGTATTTCGGTCTAAATAAGTCAAAGTTTCTTGCTTAAAATAGTACCATACTTCCCTCACATCAAGTTGTGTGGAATTCATTGCAAAGTATATACACCTAGCAATCCACAACCCAATATTATCAAATTTAATTTGGAGAGAAAAAAAATGCTTGTGTTAATGATCGGCTGACATTTTCTGAATTGTAAAACATCCTGACGATTCAGCAGTATCCGTTTCTGGATTGAATTTGAGGAAAAAAAACTATCATCAAAATATTGGTGCATGTCAAATAGCTACGTAAAAACACACCACCTTATCTTCTCTAGACACCAGGACAACCACCATATGCACAGACATGAACATTCTAAGCAAGAAACTTTGTTTCAGCCTGAAATATCATAAAATATTTTTTGAGGAACATTTAAAAAAAAAAAAAAAAAAAAACTTCTCATCCATCTTGCTGCATTAAAAAAACATAATAATAATAAAATTTATTTAAAAATTAAAAACAGCTTAATTATGCACAAATTCTTGTTAATGGTTTTGGATGATATCAGATAGCAACATTCAAAAATATTCTGGAGATAAAAATATAAATTAACAGATGTGAAGACATTAATTACCACGACGAGAATTAAGTACAAACTTGTTAAAATGGCCACCTCCATTAAGCAGCCAGCAAAACCATTCTCCAAAATCATCCAATGGAGTATAAACAGACCCCACGCTGAATGGTGTATGCTGCTTGGGACACATTTCATTTCATTCTTTCTAGAGTCTGAACATGCACATTTTACATTACACAGAACAGCCAGTTTTGACAACTCTGGTGCCCTGTACATTCACTGTGGAAACTACAACTTGAGCATTGCACACACAAAAAACCCACACTGGTGGCGTGACATTCCTAACGCCTGTGATATAATGCTGATCGGTTTGTCCAAAATGGTATAACATCTTAAATGTACAACAGAGGACAAAATATAATTTTTACTACATTGGATGTCTTTCTTCTCCCGTTTTTCAATGATACACATACATACAATATTATTTCAAAGCACTTTTTGCTTTTCTTAAAAAAAAACTAAAATTACAATTCTTTACTGTATATATACATTATAAGTGAAACTGTTTAAACAGCCCCTTTGAACTACATTTCAGTGAATAAAATTATACTTTCAATCCTCAAATTACATCAAAGACATCAATGTTTCAGCTTTTACAAACTTTTAAAGACTATGACAAAACATAATTATTGTATGCTTTTTCAATCGACTAAGAAGTCAATTGGACAAAGACCATTGGCATATAAAAATATTAATAAAGAAATAAAGATTAACAGAACAGCATTCTTTAGATGCATGATCTAAAGATTATGTAAAGACATTTGACAGACTCGGAATATATATAATAAAATTATTAATTCTAAAAATATGAACAATTTTAACGGCTAAATATATGACTTATTCGTTGAAGTAATGATTCACCGGAATTCTGTGTTGAGTGAAAAACATCAAGGAAGAATTCAACATCCTGCATACTGCATGTGATAAAAATCATCCTGTATTGTTTAAAACATTTTGGGTGAAACAACATTTGTCAATTAACACTGCTTGATCATTTCAGTCACTCAACAAGCATGGTTTACACCTGTTAAAAGATTTCTTTTTTTTAAAGTACAATTTAGAAGCTTTAATTCGTTAATTCCTTGTATTTGATTTAGCAAGATAATTATTGACAAAAATTGATATGTTATAGAATGAAAAAAAGAAAAGAAAAGGTTTTGTTTGAATAACACCACCACTAGAGCACACTGACTTTTAATCATCTGCTATTGGATGTCAAACATTTAGCAATTTTGACAATGTTAGAGTGGAAACCCGTTACAATTTTCTATTAGCAGCAAGGGATCTTTTATATGCACCATCCCACAGACAGGATAGCACATACCATGGCCCTCGATATACCAGTTGTGGTACACTAGATGGAACGAGAAATAGCCTAATGGGCCCACTGACGGGGATCAATCCCAAACCAACCTTTATCTGTGTTTGCATCCCCCACACACACTTTTTCAATACTGTTCATAGGAAATCTAGCAGCTCACAAACTGCCTTCAATACAGATCTATCTTCCCTAATAAGAATTGATTGCAAATGTACGTGTTACAACATGTAACAGCATGGTGGCCTTCTCAGATCTGAAACGTGTTTGACCGTTCACATAAAACCAAATACATGTATATAACACCCCATACAGATAGCTTTTAAAATGTCAGCAACAGCCTCTTTCTGTCAAATACAATGGATGTCATTTTCGAACATTTGGAAAATTGGGGGGGGGGGGGGGGGGGGGGGGGGGGGGGGGGGGAACCCACCTCTTTGCCACATAAGACCAGCTACATGTACCTGTATGTTGTTTACATGTTTAATGACACAATTTGTAATTTTGTACCACAGGACAATTCAACGGATTATTATTTGTATATGTAGTTACTTGTGATAAAAATATATTGGTAAATGTCATCGACTATACTGTTTTATTTATATAGCAAATGACATGACCCAAATATATTCAGGCCATAGAATTTCAAATTTCATGTGAACGACTTCTTCAGTTCCGTGCCTTGGGAACTCATCAGAAACTCTTTTTAAAAAATAATACATACAGTGAAACCTCTCAAAACCGTACCCTCTGTAAAACGGAATTCCCCCAAAACCGGACGTTTTTCACGGTCCTTTTTTAAAACTCAGTACAGAAATTAACCTTTCTAAACTGGATACCTCTTAAAACCGGACATTTTACTTGGTCCCAAGGGTGTTCGGTTTAGAGGGGTTTCACTGTATTATTTTTGTTGAATAGTCGTATTCGATATAATAATCATGGGAAACGAAATTTCGGTTCCGTGATTTTACTGACACAGTAAACGGAAACGATCAGTTCCGTGAAATAACCCGAGGGTCTGTATTTTGAACAGGTGACAAGTTCACGTCATTCTCCAGCAATATCCCAAGTTAATTGTGTGCAGCAAAACCACACAACTTGGGATTTCTGAATGATTCACTATCTACTGTATTTATATATCAGTAAGTATTAGTTTAAGTTTGTCAAAAAGCGTATCCTATTAATACATGTGTGTATACGTATGTACAAATCTAGTTGTGATAGTTGGAAGTGCATGCATGTATGAATATTATGCACAATTTACAGATATACATGATGATACATCAAAGGTTAGTGGACCAATATGCTCACTGTGTTATTTCATGTTTACGAATACTAATATTTCTGTTGTAAAGAATTAACACAGAATGTCATGGTGACTGGCCATTTAGACTACTAATAACTAGCGACTGTAGCTATACTTTTGAACAAAAAGGGACACATAAATAACTGAAAGCTGGTTATATATCCAAAATAGCACAATGTATATATTGTTCACACAATTAATCAGCTAACTGACCTCAACAAAGTTTTAAATATTTTCTATTTTGGTGCACATGATGTTCATTTTACTGTTAAAAAAAAGTCACCCGCAAATACATTTGGAAGGCACATGATAAAATGCATCTGATTAATTGGAATAAAGATGGCAAATTAAAAAAAAATTAAATGTATCTGCCCAAAGTTCAGCCAGCAAACGTTTCGCTAACGTTCACAAACTATTTGATTGGTTCCTGAAGTGTTAATTTGGTTTACTGTGTAGCTTAAAAATTAGTCTAGCGAATGTTAGCGACGTAACCAAAGTTAAAACAGATGTTCATCTCAATGCATGTTCACACAATTTTTTATTTTTTTTAAAATCCTCTTTTTTTTGGGGGGGGGGGGGGGGGGGGGGGGGGGGGGGGGGGTGGGGGGGGGGGGGGGGGGGGGGGGGGGGGGGGGGGGGGGGGGGGGGTAATTATAAAAGAAAATTGGGATGTAAAATTCATAATCAATCCTGTGGCACCTGTGCTATCGAAAAAAAACCCACAGTAATAATAATAATAAAACAAATAAAAATAAAAAAAAGAGAAAAATTATTTAATATATTTTTAATTTTATTTATTTTTATTTTGCTTTGAGAAGAACATCTGTAAGTACAACTAAAAATGAGGTTCAACAGATCTAGGACGTACAGTTTGTAATAAACCGAACCAAACACAAACACTTAACAATGAGCATTCGGTGAGTAAAGAAATACTGTCATTTGTAATGTAATATTCATGCTTATCTAATTCTTTAAAATAAAACATATATCAAACTAATAAAATATTTTACATTTTTTTTTTTTTAATTCATTGTGATGAACATATATAGATGTAACAATAAGCCAAGTTTGATTGATTTAGGACTTTCAGTTTGTGACAAATTTGTGAAAACTTAATGTTGGAGCTAAATTCAAAAGTTGACACCATAGCCATTGGAAAAGTAATGTCTATCTTGCCTTCTTACTTTGTCATGGTGAGACAAAACCAGACTTAAGATAAAATACAGAAAATAATACCATCCCTTACTATGGATTTTGCTAAAGACAAAAGAAAACTATAATTCAAACCAAATTATTGTACATATATAATATTGTTACAAAAGTATTAAAGTTATTTTATTTTCTTGTTTTTCTTTAATGTCAAAAGGTATTTTATATATTAATTCCACTTCATAGCATATTGCCTACATGATTTCATGTATGAACTGTGTTCTGCATGCTTAATGTTGAAAGGAACAATGATATAACATTACAAGAATATATCTTGATTTTTACACTTTTCTTGTGTCCAAACTGAATGCAGTTAACATAATTTACCGGGTAAACATAAAACATCAAGTTTATGACCAAAATATTTTTTTTTTATTATAATGGCAAAACTAGGAAATCAACAGTAAATTATCATATTTAATTTACTTATTTTATACGTTATGTTGTTTACGTGAATAAAAGATGTTGTAATTGGTACATTAACAGTGTGGTCATGGTACCATTATGAATAATATGGCAAATACCTACCTAACTTAGTATTTGGCAAGTAATGTACACATACAGATAAGTGATGTACCGGTACACAATGTAACAGTAGACAATACAAGTGAACTAGGAAATGAATAAAATATGAACATAAACAACTGTACAGGGGGTTAGAATCTAACTATGGTATATAAATAATCAGCTATATATCAACAAAGTATTAATGAAGAAGAAATGCATTCTTACAACTCGTAGTTAAAGAAAAAAGGATGAAAAAAAGGGGAGAAAAAAAATAATAAAATCAACATAATTATTGCACTCATGCCATATAAACATTTTCACACACCCACACACAAACACATCCTATGTGATTTGCAAAGAAAGCTACTGCGAATAAAAACCATGTGAGTAGAACAGGTCGAAGACTATTATTCACTTAGAAAGTGTCCCCAAGTGTCAGAAATATGACAAAAGTTTTTGTAAAAATGTCCATGTTGAAATTTTTTCTCAAAATGACGTAAATGGAGATATCGTCTTTTGGAAATGAACTCTTGATATATTACCGATTCTTTTTTTATCGACAATTAGGGTTTAAGAGATCATTTGCCAAAATAGCACAACGTCAAAACGTTGCTTGTGAAAGACATAAAATTATTATATAAAACAACTGTCCAAAAAAAGTAAATCCCACATTTGTATAAGTCTCTATTTTAATGCCCCTGGAGACAAACTGAATTTGTTAAAAAAAAAATTGCCATATACCATAAATCATATTTTGGTAATTTGACCTAGTTCGAGGTGGGAGCAAATTGTGTATCAGACAGCAACTGTAAAACTGTTCATTTTAAATTAATCCGTTACCGAGTAACCAATGAACTGAGACAACAAAACCTTTAAGATGGGGTTCCTTAAAATCTGCTTGTAATGGATGCAGATGAAAGAGAAAACGGCTGATAATATCAAATATCACTGAAACAGACTTGTCCCTTAACACAAGAACAAAAGATTTTCTAAGTACAAAGTACACAGGTTAATGAACAGTCCAACAGCAAAGTACAGATCACCAAGTTTTGAATTATAAACAATTAAAAAAGATGAGTGGTCTATCATTCCACAGCATCACAAACTTACTTGTGAAATCAAGCTTTAATTAAAGGGACAGACCCTAGTTTGTAAACATTAAGGCATATTTTCCAGTTAGAACCGTTTATGATCACTGAAATCAAACATTATTTTTATTTTATTGTTTAGATTATCCATTTCCGTACGACCGAAGTGCATCTGGTCATCCTGGTGTTTCTATTTTGTATTTTTCATATCTTTAAAACCGCACGTGCGTCAGAGAAGTAACGATTATGGAGTCACGTTTTAGTCTATTTTTAAGAGTATTTCAACATCACAGATTCTTGTTTCACTCTGTTGTATCCAAATTTGTTACAGGTTTGTAAATTAACCAAACTTAGTATCCATTATTACGGGTTGACACTAGGGTCTAGGTGAAAAATATGTCTTAGTGTTAAAAAACTAGGGTCTGTCCCTTTAAGAACACAATCATTATAAACCTCGAGGGCTTGACTGTTGTAACAGTATGTTAATGTCACACAATTCAATAAATTAAACTACATGTATCTACCGAAACCTAAAATGTATGTCCCTGATGGCTTTACCAGATTTATTGGAACGTTTATACCGGTACTAAAATATCTGATCAAACTCAGATTGAATTGTGGAAGCATTATTGGAATGAATCAAATATTTGATCACACACGTTGTGGCAGCTCAGTATGTACTGACAAATGAATAAAACTTTCATCACTGGTTGTTGACTGAATCATAATAAGGGCAGCGAATTTCATGGGGGAGTCTTGGATGTGTATAACCCGAGCATTAATGACATTCTACAATTTTTAAAGGAAGAAAAAAAGTTACTTGTATTTATTTCATTTAAAAAACCCACAAAACCACCCCCACACACAAAACTTCAAAGACTAAAATTTCAAGACGAATTACATCTCATAATGTATATTTTTATGTATATAGAACTACTGCATCAGTCTGTTGAAACTCATACCCATATTAAAAAAAGTGATCTAATTTGACTCGAATTCACATCAATAAACTCACATGAAGGTTCATCCACTTCAAACTCACAAGTTTCTCTAAACACCCACACAACTCACAGACAGACACAGACACATACATATGTACGTACATACATACGTGAATTTCTTCTGCCTCAAACTCACTCTCTCATATCAAATTTTATCTGCATCAAACTATCATCCATGAGCTCACGTTTATCTGCCACAAACTCGCACCAATTATCAACTCAAATCTGCACACTCATATGCACATGAACATCTATACTCTTTCATACTATCAACATTAAAATATCTGGTGTGATTGTAATATACATAAAACTTTAAACATTATAATTATCTTAAGATAAAACATCCAACACAATCTCCATGTGGCTACCAGGAGTTAATAATGTGTAGCCCTCGTTCTTTTAAGCCTAGAGGCAAGGCTTAAAAGGTGTGATAGCTTATTCTAAAGATGCATCCATCCAATTAAATGAGATTCTCTCCTAAATCCATAAAACGTTTGTTCAATTATTATTTTCAAATCGGCCAAGAACCTCCGATGAAAGAGAACTGTATCATAAATTTTCTGAACCTTTTGATCCACGCTTTTGATGTTGTGAGCCCAGTTTAAAATATAAAAATAACCAGCACGATAGGCCTAATAGAAGCAGACGTACTTGCACCAATGCCACCAAAGTGTTCTGTAAAAATTTTTGTTAACAATTATACTCTTGAAATAAAACGTAAGTCTCCTTTCCAACAAAACTACTACTTAAGACTTTTGATTTTTATATCACTGTATTTAGTCCAACGGTGGTAATAAAAAAAAAAAAATTAAATACATTATTTCAAAGGCATAGCGCCCATTACGCACGTGCATAACGCAAAACAAATCCGGGAATTGGTAGTAATTAAGTCTCCCCAATAAAGCGGCACTTGTAATGCTAAAAACATTTCTGGCTACGCTCCTGTTATTTTGCACAAGTAAATATTTTTCATTTATCTTCAGATTTTGTTTGTAAAATTATTAATGATTCCTAGGCACTAGAGTTAGTTTCTTAAATAAATAATTAAATTATTTTCTCCTTTTAGTACATCTGCATATAAATAAAAGACACTTACCCGATAGTGTGCAAAATAATGTGTTTTAATTTTTCTTCTAATTTAGTATGTCTGCATCGTCGGCAAGAAGTTTAGTTTGTTTTGTTTAACGACACCACTGGAGCACATTTTTTTAATCATCGTCAGTAAGAAGAATGAAGTACAAACTCCTTATTAATACCTTTCATATGCAATGCAAAACTAGCTTATAAATAACTTGACATTATAAATAGATTCACTTTTTAAAACCTTTTTAAAGTAATGACATACTAGCACGTGAATAATCGACTACACATTAGACACAGTAAATGCAGTCCATGGGTCTTGCACTTTAAAATTCAACTCGTTTTTTCCAACTAGCAGCAAGGAATCTCTTAATATGTATTTTTTTCACACAAAGACAAAGACAATATAGAACATAGCCTTCGATTTACCGTCTGCTCTTTTGAAACAAAAATGCAACTGGTGGATGTAAACCGTAACATGATGCAAGTACTCTTAGCCATGTAGCAAATGTAATTTCCTTTTGATTGATTTTTCAAGACTGGTTTCTTCTTCTTTTTTTTTGAGGGGGGGGGGGGGGGGGGGGGGGGGTGGGGGGTTGGAGGGTAGACCTCTCCTAATTTTCACGCAATTACCCCACTACTTTTCTCCCCATTCCAAAGCATGTATTACTTAAATATAGAAATTAAATACAGTGAACTGGTATAGAATATGATATGGGTTTTTTTTCTCACAATTAATAATTAAAAAACCCCAAATAATGAGATTATATAATGTATGAATAAAATATGAACTCCCCATCACTGACCATGTTTGTCAGTATTTGTGACTAATATACTGAACAGATCTACAAAATCCCTACGCACCATAGACAAAAATAAAAAGCTGTATGTAACCAAATATTATGAGAAAATGCTGCTGTGCAACATGTCATACTATGCTTATGCCAACACATACAGCACATCACTTCATTCACACTCGGCTACACAATTGGTCTCTGGTCAACAAAATTCATTTGATTACTAAAACACGGTAACTGAACTGCTTAACTTGGTACACAATCTGTAATGCCCAATATACAATAATTTAAAAAAAGCAATAAAAAAAACAAAAAAAAGATAAAAAAAAGGAGCTCTTAATGTCAATATAAAAACTAATTATTTCACAAAACCATTTTCTTCGATTACCCTATCACAAAATAACTAAATAATTAAAGGGTGTATTCAGATGAGGAAATTCTTAGCCAGACATGCAGATAAAAATGCAGAAAGATAAATTATCAGCCTCTTGATGTGTGTGTGTTTTTCTCTCTCTCTCTCTCTCTCTCATTTTCATCCAGTCTGCAAGCTAGCTGTATTTCGTTAGTGCTGGATGAACAGACCGCCGTCCCTGGAATACTTGAAATAATCACAATACTATATTTTATTATAAAGACATCAGTCGGTATCCCAGTCATTGTCCGAGTCGTTATCACCACTGTCGTCATCACTCTCCTCTATAACTTTGCGCCGCAACTCTATCGCTCTGTCCATCATCGCTTGCACGTCTATCCTGCCTGCAGGTGTGCGCTTCTGTTCCTCTTTCCGGTTTTCTACTCGGCGTAATTTTTTATTCCCTGCAAAAAACAAAAAAACACAGAAAAGATCAAATACATTGGTTAAAATAATATATAGGGCCGAATTTACAAATCCCATTTTAGACTTAGAATGTGTAACTACATAGAGGATTCGTCATGAGTATTTTTTAACATGGAAAATATCAATCGAGTCTATGTTAATCGGTATTTCTCGAGGCTCTGCCGAGACAAATACCGATTAACTAGATAAGGTTGATATTTTACATATTAAAAAACACAAGTAGCAAATTCTGTTAATTCTTCTAAAATAACATTTTAATTCTATGTTCAGTAAATCACAGTACTAAAGTCTCCGCCATCGGTAATATGACGTCATCACGATTAGCACAAATTAATTTGACATCACGCATTTTGAAAACATTGCGCTCGGGTACACAGGTCTTATTGGCTTGTAAGCAAATGACCCATCCACAGCAACACATTACCTAGAGACCTTGCAAATTTGCATACCATTATTAACCGGGTTAATACACTAAAATTATCACATGGGTTTATGACATGGATATCATGGGCAAGTTATAGGATAAATACATTTATTTACTATTCTTAAACACCTGCATTTGAGAAAAACAGGCTTCATAAATTTGGCCCATACTGTAAAAAAGAAATGCAAATATACTGATGTCCAAAAGAAACTATACCAATACCCCGAGAGACTACAGAAACCCCCCCCTCCCCAAAATATGTTGCATTGTTTAAAACATATATATTCATTAGAGTGGTGCTTTGGCATGTAGTAGACAAAATCTCATTCCATAAAAGCAGAAAGATATTTTAACCACCGTTTTATTTCCATTATCCTAATTATAAAGGAAATGAAATAAATTTTTCTTGATATAGTTTCTTTTGGACATCAGTATATTACATAGTGTATATTTGCATTATAAAAATTAAAAGGAGTAATTAGAATGGAAAAATGTGCATAAGACATTAATAATTTCCAAAGACACAAAAACTAATGGGCTTAAAACTGAATAATTTAAAGTAAACAAAACTAAATTAATATTTGCATATCTTCTGTTTTTCAGTGCAGTACATCATGCAATCAAAACAAAACCCGGTAAATTAACTATGAGCTGGTGATTAGTAGGCAAGATAAACATGAGTACCGGTACATAAATATATCCCAAACCAGTCTCCACTGAAAGTGTTTTTGTCAATAATTTCAATTTTAACTTGACACAATTCATCTTCATTTCTGTCCAATGTATAAATTGGTTTCAATATTTCCTGTGTAAAAAAAACACCTAATACTAATAGAGAGAGACTTGCATTCAAGGAATACACAATTTACAAGACACATTTTTGTATACACAGGGCTAAAGCTGGACAAAACTAATTATTAGCAATTTAGTGAATCTGGTAGAAAAATATTTAGCCAAATAAAAGTTTCAATAGGCCAAACGATCTATAATAAAATTTTAAGTTTCTTTAAAGAAATTTAATCAGTACACCTCAGGCAACTAAACAATTTCTCCTGCAATGTGATGAAAAAACAGTACAGTAAATTAATGTGTTTCCAATGGCAAACATTATGCTGGGTACAGGTGGCCATCCCAGGTGGCCGAATGAATTCTGAGAGTGTGCATGCGGCAATCCAAATGGTGGGACATCTGCAAAAAGACATGCCACTTTTGAACTGGCTGTTTGTTTGACAAATAATAAGAAAATATATTTGCCAAATTCAATTTACATTTACATTTAGCAATTAAGCAAATAACAGCTGAGACCCTGTACAAACATTCAGTTCTTGCTACTTACAATCTCCTTTTCTAATCTCTGCTAACAGTTCATTTCTTTCATCCACAGCTTTAGGCTTGGCAGCTTCGACGGTGGAGTTTGATGTCAATGTACTTCCTCCTGATGATATAGACGTGGAATCAGAAGGATTAAGTAGTGAGCCATTTAGCATTGGAGGGGGAGGTGGTGGAGGTGGCGGGGGAGATGGTGCCTTGTAGTTCATTTGATGGTCGAAAGGTGGGGGCGGGGATGGAGGAGGGGGCATAGAGTCGTGGCTCCCTGGGGTGTCTGGGGTGTGATTCGAAGTCGGAGAAGGTGGGGGTGGAGGCAGCTCGCTGTTCTCGGATACTCTCTGTGGACTCGAAGAATATGATGGCTGGCGTGCTGGTGAATTTCTCTGAGAGCCGCGCCCACGATTCGGAGAGCCCATTACGTCCACATTGTTAAATATTTGATTATTTCGTGGCTGCACGTAGGCTGCCACAGGATTAGGCGGCAGGTCTACAACTTCTGGTGGCGGCGGCGGAGGTGGCGGCAGGCTCTGCCGGACGGGGCTCTGCCGCATTCCTGGAGGTGGGGCTGGCGGAGGTTGCGACGGCCTGTTCTGGGGACTGCCCACTTTCCCCACAGAATGGTGATACCCAGTCTGATCAATGTGTTCGATCTGTTCACTGTGAACGTGATCGGGTATAGAGTTCTCTCGCGGGTACGGCCCGTTCATCTGGTTATTGGAAGACCGGTTTGTTGCTGGTTGTACGTGATTCGGATAATGGTTGGTCATGCTAGCCCTGTCCACGTGGGCCTGGCCGTGCTGTGAGTTCTCGACAGGCAGCGTCTCGGGTCGGTTCGACTGTCTGCCGTCAGTGTTCGAGAAGTGCTTGCCTTCTTCCTGGTGTTTCTGCTGTTTCATCTTTGCTTCATCGGGAGTGTCGACAAACTCTATGCCAACTTTCATCTTTTCCCATTTGTCCTTAGTGGCAGTTTTCGGCTGTCGAATCTGTCTGCCTGCAGTGGGATGGGGTTTCTACAAAAAAAATTAAAAATTTAAATAAGAGATGAAAATTACCTTGGGAAAAAAATGTAATAGCAGGGTCATGTCAAGTGCAAGTAGGTATTTCACGAGAGGAACAGTTTTCAGGTAGTACTGTAATATTTAATTCCAGCTCAAGAATTATGCAGAATTAAATATCTCGCCTACTATAAACATATTTGGTGTCGCTGTTAGTGGCATCCATAAATGTTCATCCCAATGGATGTAAAATAAAAATAAATTCAATTAAAAAAATTAAAATGAATTTGTTTTTCATTTTTTAATCTTCTCGATACTACAAGTGAGATATCTCGTCTGACGTCACACAAGTTAACACTCTGTACACTGCATACAGTGCATTTATTAATTCATATTTCCCGCCATTTTGCACATGACTGACTGGGAAGAATAAAACAGGAAATAGCTTTGATCGAGACTAAAAATGGCCAATTTATTTTTAAAAAATTGGGTGTGTGGGGTGGGTTAAATGCCTTGAAATTTTTACTTGAAAAGGTGGTTTTTCAGTATTTTCACTTGTATACACTGGCATAAAGTCAAGGTCGTTTTTAGGAATTGATAGGTAATTGTAACAGCTAATTCGATAATACATTTGACCATTTTACCAACGAAAATTAGGAAATATTGGGATTAAAGGTCAAGGTCATTTTGAGGAATTGATAGGTGATTTAACAGCTAATTTGAAAATAAATTTGACCGTTTTACCAATATCGAAAATTAGGAAATAGTGGGATATGAATTACAGTTCGTTTCCAAAACTGTGGTCAGTAAAACACAGTGATTCGGAACAATGTCCCGAAATAAATGACAGTTTATAATTTTTTGGGCGTAATTTAATCATTAAAATAAGAAAAATAACCCTTTCACATATGAACAATATATTATATTATTTATAAATATTTAAGTAAATTTTAAAAACATGTACTCATTCAACATGGTTTTTGTCAAAAATCAATCCAGTGCTCAGTCAGAAGGTCAAAACAAAAAATGCATTGAGATGAACATTCATAGAATAATAAACCAAGTTTCATTGATGTAGGACTTACACCTTGTGGGAAATGCAGCTACATGTAAAACTTTAACATTGAGCAAAATGCACAAATTGATTCCATCACCACTATTGGAAAAGTAATACCTTTTCTTTTTGTTCTTTTTTTTCCATCTATTTAGGTAGTTTGAAAATATTTAATGTATCAAGGCAGCTAGAATAATTTTAAATAATGAATTAAACAAGCATTCTGAGAGTACTGCTAAAACAATCTATGTCCCCTATAGGGCCTAAACAAATTTCTTATCTTCAAAATTCAAGGGCCATAATTCTCTGAAAAAAATGCATAAATTGCCATGAAAGTCAAATTTGAACTGTAACAGAACATAATAAAGGTACATGTATACACAAAATTTCAACTCAATATCTCACGGCATTGTGAAAAAAATATCTGGGAAAACAAATGTTCGTATCTCCTAAGTTTAAGAGCCATAACTCTGTCAAAAGAATTGGTAAATCTTAAAAATCACACATTACAAAAAGGACAATCAAACAGTTTTAAAGTGAAACAAGTTCTATCATATAAACAGTTTCTCCATTAACAACATTATGTACCCTTTTGTCTTTGCGCTTTTTCACCAATTCCGACTTTTTCTCCTGGATCTCTTTGCCCATTTCAAGGCACCAGAGGTTAAGAAAGAATTCCGGATCGGTGTAAAATGCCATGCTGTCTTTGCCATCTTCCCTACAAGAGAAAACAAAATTGTACGGTCATGAAGCTGGTCAGCAAGCTCTATTTTGCCTGTAACTAACACCAGTACACCAGACACCAGTACATCAGCTAATGTTTTTTGTATAATTATACATTACTATTAAAGCCAGGTTTTCTGTCAGAGAGTACTAACGGTAAAACTGCATCCCCTAAAATCATATAAATTAATGTGTACATTTTTAATCTTTAGAAAGATGATAGAAAGAGAACTGCTGTTTAAAATTTGTCAAAGTATTGTCAGACCTCGTTACAACAACATTTACATCATCTGATCACAAATTGTTGGGAATGAACATACATCAATGTTATTCTGTTCATTACACTGGAATTCTGACACCGACAAAGCAAGTTAGGAACAAACGTGCATCCGACATCTCAAAACACCTCTTTACAACGACATTATATAATCACAAATGCCGTAGCATGTTGGTAGTACACACAGCCGTTTCCTTGATTTTGACGCCAGCCGACAGTATCACATGATGTCCAAGTTACCGATGTCGGCTAAATCTGTAGATGTGTATTGCTTTTGAAAATAACTCTTTAGTCTCATTCAATTAAAGGATAAACTTTGAACAATCAAGTCTACTAGTTTTATGACATTTTGTAAATGAAGTAGGTACCAATCGATTGGATTGACAGTAAATGCCCCATGATTAATAGTAACATACTTAATATTTAATAATGGTCTGTGATCCATCCTTGTCGTGGGGCCCATTGGGATATTTTTCATTCCAGCCAGTGCACCACAACTGGTATATTAAATGATGTGGTATGTGCTATCCTGTCTGTGGAACGGTGCATATAAAATATCCCTTGCTACTATTGATACCCAATAGCCGATGATTAAAAAATCAATGTGCTCTAGTGGTGTCATTAAAAAATGTTTTAATTTGTAACGGCAATTACAATATAACGACAATTTCGATATCACGACAAAGTGACCCAGGGACGAATGTGGTCGTTGTAAGTTGTAACGAGGTCTGACTGTATATGAAATGCAGTGTTCAATTTCAGAAGAATCCATAACCTCCTAGTAGAGGCACTTAGGATCTGTTTTGTTTTTATTACGTATCCACAGACCTGTCAAACCTTTATTCATAAAAAAGCAGGAGATTTGTATTGAAAAAGGACGAGATTTGGTAAAAAAAAAAAAAAAAGCAGATGATTTGGTTTATTGAACAAATATTATAATTTCACATTCTAATAAAGAGAAAAACAGTCAGCCAAGTGGTAAACCCTTGTGCTCATCATGTAGACATTTGTTGCACTTTTAGCACATTTCAGAATGTCACTGGAAAAATTCTGTTTAAAACAAGGCTGCAGACAGTAGACTTTACAGCTAATAAAGACATTTGTTCTTCTGCTGATCAGTTCGCTGCCATTTTCACACTTCTAATGGGGTCTAGACTGGTGGTTAAATCATTGATCACATGGTTTTATCCCACAATTCCTAATTCGTAAACGGTAATTTTCGCATATTTTTGTGATTTTCCATGAGAATTATTTCCCTTTATGTACATCACAAAACCCATGGTGAAAAAAAAAATGCTTTAAAAATGTTTTGATTTCTCGGGATATTTATTGCTTGCTCGGGAGATCGTGAGAAAGGTCCGGATTCCGGGAGGCTCCTGCGTAAATTGGAAGGGTTGACAGGTCTGTATTAACAAACTATTTTCTAGCAGAAAGCCTGAAAGCTACTCAATGGTTCACTTAAAAACAATCATTTGGTTGGATGTTTAATACTGCATACACTTTATTTTAATTTAATGTTACCTTTCCTCAATCAAATTACAAATAATTCCAATTTGTAAATACTCTTTTGTTTGGATTGGTCCAAATGATATGTGGCTTTATAAAAATAACATTCATAACTGTATCAATCTCAATTTTGCACTACACTCGGCAATGCTTATAAAACAAAATAGATTGTTTCAATTTGTTTTTCATTTCAAATTAATAAAATAACTGTTTATATTATTTATTAATTAATGTTGAATCCATAAATGTTATTAATTGTTTCAAATTGTATGTATTAATGTATGAAAGAATGTGAGAATTCCCTCATTGGTCTAATGACAGAAAAAAGCTCAACCCAGAACAACGTCGAGGCGATAAACGTTGTGCCCAAAACAATCATGCCCGAATTAAGTACCGTATTTTCCCCGTGTATTATGTGCACTGGTGTATAATGCACCCCCCCCCCCCCCCACTTTGAACGTTTATTCCAAGAAAAAACCCGTGAACCACCGTTTTTTTAAACCACAAAATCGACAGTGAATGCAAGATGTACCGTTTTTCCCCGTCACCAAAATTAACGAAAAGCGAAAGAAGCAGTATATTCAAGAAACCAAGAAACAAAACTTAAGTTAGGCATTTGAGTACATAGACCTACATGTCACATTAAACAAAGGCTAGTACTTGCGTACTTACATGTCACAGACTCACACGTGCATAAATCAAAACAAAGTTATATATACCCCATACACTGTAAATGACTAATAAATATATGAAAACAAAAATATAGCATATTACATTTCGTTCTCATGGCTAACGTGAATGCGCAAGATTTCTGAATTTATAATAGTGTGGTATATTTTCGGTTTGCCGGAAATGGCCGAATTAAGTCTCATGGAAATAAAAAATATAATAATGGGCAATTCCACGCTAAAGTGGACATGGAGTGAAAAAATCAAATCATGTTATTCCTTATATATTAAGATTGTTTTTAATGTAAAAATGTCTGGAGAATCCAAATCTGATAAATAAAATATTGTAAAATAAATGGATGTGTTTGACTTTAGCTATTTTATGAGGATACCGTCACACTAAAAATATGACACTTCCGTGATACACACTATGAATTTATGTACAGCAGCCATGTAATTGAAGGTAATATTCTTTTTATTAGTGTTTTTGTTTTACCACTAACAAAGTACTACACTTCATTATCCACTTTAATGAAAAAAAAATTTTTTTTTAGATTTAGGGGAAATTAGAAAACAATGTACATGTATTTTCTTTGTGTATTTTAAATATTTATGCATGTCATTCATAGAATGGAAAAGAAGGATGAAACGTGTGTATTTTGTGTGTGCGTGCGTGCGTGTGTATACGAGAGAGATTGATTGACAGAGCGATGTGTATGAGAGAGAGAGAGAGAGAGAGAGAGAGAGAGAGAGAGAGAGAGAGAGAGAGAGAGAGAGAGAGAGAGAGAGAAAGAGCTAGTACCCTAAATTATATTGTGTTGCTTTATTACTTTTATGTACACAACCCATTTTTACCCATGGCATGGGTTGTTTAATTGTACACAAGGGACTAGGAATAATAATTTTTAAATAAATAAAATAAAAATCCAAAAAGTTGTAATGTGGTGACATATGGAGCACCCAAACCGCAGTCTCACTTATCACGTTGCGCCAATGAAAGATATGCACACATTGTTTATCAAGACATATCTTTGGTATATTCCTAGCGAAAGTCGAGTAGTGTATTATAGGTAAACCATTTACTTGTGTAACTTGTTACAACCATATATATGTCTAAATTTAATGGGCAAACCACTATTGGCAGGCTTTCTGCCAGGAAGTAATTCACGGTAACGTGGGAGAAGGGATTGCCTGCGCTTGGCAAGTGCAAGAGAATACAAGCAGTCCAACCAGGATTGGTAGCTGGCGAATATTTTACCTGTACTGATCGAGTTTTTCTAGTGGTGGAGGCCGATCACATGCTTGGTGCATCTCGAGAATCGACTTGGGAATTGTGGTTCTAGACAGACCCTGCTGCTCCTTGACTATTTCACTCTTGAAGGGCTTGATCGAGTGGATGTTAGCCAGTGATACTAGAATTGTAAAATAAGATAAAAATTAACACATGAATAAAAGGAACAACATTTTTTTTAAAATAAGTTCGAGTAAACTACCATGAAATGAAAACCAGGGAACAAACATTTAAAAATTTTAGGTACCTAAAAATTAGTGAACATGATTTGTAGCTGTAGTCCTTCCCACAGCGAATGCCTTATTTCATATTACTGAATTTACTACAAGCTATTTATTTCTGAACCTATTGTTTTCTATATTGCATGTGAAAATAGTAAAACATTGTCATTTCCAAAACACTTTTACTTTTCTTCTTAAGTCAAACCAAACTGTAATTATTCACAAAAAGCCTTTTTGTAGGAGGATGGGATGAACTATAGGTGACAGTTTACTTGGTAACATGAATTATATGTTTAACCGATGAGATATCTAAAACCGAAGTCATTTTCACTAGGAGCATGTACTACAGTGGTCAACAGTGTTTTTGAAACAAACTGATTTTACAATGATAATGTACTTTTCAATTTCATTACTAATGTGCTATGCATTAAAATGAGTCTACAACATTTTTTTTAATTGACATGTGATGTCTAAATTAAATAATATATTGGTTACTTTAAATAATACACAATTACATTATGGTTTACATGAAATATTGTGCCCCGAAGACATAATTATAAATTAAAAGTTGAAATTTACAAATTCCAACTCAAGGTAATTAAACCTGTAAAAAACAGGGACTCACTATATGATTATTTACACATGATTCAGTGTTCGAGATTAACGGTATCCCGATATCCCGGGGATACCAGAATTTAATTTTGGATACCAGACTTCAAGAACCCAGTATCCCACCGGGATGCCATATAATACTAAATTCTCAGGTGGGATACCAGATTTTGAAATGTTAGTATCCAACTGGGATACTGGCCAAAACATTTAATCTCGAACACTGTGATTATATGACAGAGTTTTTCGTGATTAACCTTTTTTGGAAGGAAGTCTGCATTTTCCCCCATGTGATCAATCAATAATTAAACATCCATTTATGACCACCTCGATTTAACAGCCACCTTTGTTATAAGTACCTCATTTTTTTCAACATAATCCAACAGCACACACTGACCAATATAATAAGCAACTTTCTAGAGAGTTAACTTGAATACTAATTTATGTCGATGGTTGATACATTAAAAAAAAAAAAAAAAAAAGAGAAGATTTAATGGACTTTGGTCAATTAAAAAAAAAAAGAATAAAAGAGTACTGAATTGCTACATAGAGAATAATACATGAGTGGCCGTTAGACACCATTTATTTTACGAGTTGTTTTAAAATAAATAGTATCTAAAGGATACAAATGTATTATTCTATTTCTTACATATTCTCAAAAAAACAGGTTTTAAGCAAATTTTAACATCTTTTTCCGTTAAAAGTTATTTACAGCCCTTGCACTTGTAATCGATTTCGATCATGCCGTTTTTTCATTGGATGTATGGCATTGCTGATCTGGTCATCACCTAGGAGCAGCCAGTTGTCTGTCTTGAAATTGTTAAAATATGTACATGTGTAAACAAGTATGTGTTATCAAAAATAATAACAAATGATGTTCTGACTAACAGGTGTGTAAGAAAACTAAATAAAATAAAATATTGCTTACTTCAAATAATACACAATTACATTATCTGTAAATACATACATGTATGAATACACTCATATTTGTTGCACTTGATGAAAATTGATTTTTTTTAATTGATTTTTTGGTATGGGGACTAGTAGTAGTAATTATTATAAGCTACGAGACCCCCCCCCCCCCCCCACCCTGTGATAACGGAAATTTGCATTAATTGTTACCCCTTAGTAATAATACATGCAATGAAATATCTTCAACAATGTTACTTCCTAAATGTTAAGTCACAGCAGCTGTGCTGAGATTATACACAGCTATAGTGACCTATTAGAAAACCCAGTGAGTCACCCACTTCAAACAACTGCATCTAAAACCTTCACTAAATTGTCAATGGTGAATACTTGGATGTTAGTGAAGTTAGTAATTCAAGTTTACAATCAACATTAAGGGCAGAACTGCAGTGTCCCACACGTTAAATGTTGTACTAGTGTTATGAGTCAGGTTTACTTTTCTTTTCTTTTTTTAATACAGTAAATCCCTTCAAAATCGGACCTTCTTTAAACAAGAATTCACTCAAAACTAGATGTTTTTTCACTGTCAATTTTTAAATGTAAGTATAGAACAAAACCTCTAAAAACAAAATACTCCTTAAAACCGAACTGTGGATGTTTTACTGTATGTTATACATTTCTTTTTTTTTTAAAGCTATGGCCCATTTCTACATATAAATGGTATGATAGCAGACTCCTTTCATACTGTTGCTCATTCTTTCAAGGGGAATGGTCTAGGCTAAAATTCCACTCCAACGACCACGATTCTGAAACTTTTAAAGGTCCAGCACACACACACACACACACACACACACACACACACACACACACACACACACACACACACACACACACACACACACACACACACACACACACACACACTCACTCACTCACTCACTCACTCACTCACTCACTCACTCACTCACTCACTCACTCACTCACTCACTCACACACACACTCACACTCACACACTCTCTCTCTCTCTCCCTCTCTCCCTCTCTCTCTCCCTCTCCCTCCCTCCGTCCGTCCGTCCGTCCGTCCCTCCTCCCCTCCCTCGCTCTCTCTAATCATATGCTAGTCTACACACCAATTGCCCATACATGTAGTTAACCTTCTGACTACTGCAGGTTTTCGGCAAGTATTTTCGCTTGACAACAATGGCGGCACGTCGCGGTAATTTTCAGGGATCGATAGCTGATTGTAACAGCTAATTTGATAATAAATTTGATCGTTTTACCAACAACGAAAATTACCAAATATTGCAATATGAATCGTAGTTCGGGTTTTAAAAAAAATTCTGGTCAGAAAACCACTGTTATCGGGAATAATGGACATAAATACTGGACAGCTGGCCACAAATGCCCGTAAGTAAATGCAACTTTTTCGATTTTTTGCCTAATTTTAATCACCATTAGCCGATCTAAAATAATAAAAAATACAAAAAAAGACACGAAAATAATACTTACCAATTCATATATGAACTTTATTTCATGTATTTATCAAACATTTAAGTGAATATATGTGAGTAAAAATTATAAACTTGTACCCACTCAACGTGGTTTTTGTTAAAAATTAATCCAGTAGTCTAAAGGTTAAACTGCTCAAGTGTCATTAGGAAAATACTCCTTTCCATTAAACAAATAAATGTTTTAACCAAACGGTGGGAACATCTTTGCTTCTTCTTGCAGAATACGATTCTTAGGTTTCTTTGTTTTATTTTGTTTAACACCACCATTAAAGCATACTGATTAATTAATCATAAGCTATTGGATGCCAACATTAAAATAACCGATACATACAAGTCGTCTTCAGAGGAAACCTGAGCTACATTTTACCATCAGCAGCGAGATCGATTGCATCATGTAACTACACAAAATTTATAGATTGCTACACAATTCTAAAATGTTAAATACTAGTTGCTACTTAATTTTCAGCAAATCACCAACTGTCACTCATCAACATTTTTAAAACAAAATATTCCCTGCATACCCACATCCTTTAATATACTGATTTATAGAGCAAATATTTGAGACAGGAAAAATCCACGGTCCACTGACTGGCATAGGCCTAAACTATAATCCTTCCCTAAGGGAATGCTTTTTTTCATACTATGAACCGATTGTTTTCTAAATTGCACATAAAAATAGTGGGGCGGGATATAGCCCAGTGGTAAAAGCGCTCGCTTGATGCACGGTCAATTTGGGATTAATCCCTGTCGGTGGACCCATTGGGCTATTTTTTGTTCCAGTAAATGCACCACAAATGTTATGTCAGAGGCTGTGGTATGTGCTACCCTGTCTGTGGGATGGTGCACATAAAAGATCCTTTGTTACTAATGGAAAAATGTAGCAGGTTTCCTCTCTAAAACTATATGTCAGAATTACCAAGTGTTTGACATCCAATAGTTAATGATTAATAAATCAATGCACTCTAATGGTGTCATTTAAAAAAAAAAAAAAAAGTTTTTTTTTTTATAATTTAAACAATTTTACTTTTTTTCTTATGTCAAACCAAATTAAAATTATTCATAAAAAAAACCATGTTTGTAGGAGGATGGGACAAGACTATACATGTACTCACCCACCACAGTGGCAGCAGTGAGCTGCATAACCTTAACGCGGACGTGGTCGATACGCATGGTAAGATTGGTGGGTACAGGCCTAAACATCTACACAACACCTACATGTATTATACTCACCCACATCGACGGCAGCATTGAGCTGCGTAACATTAACGCAGACAAGGTTGATACGCATGGTGAGATTGGCACAGGCCTGAACATCTACACAACACCTACATGTATTATACTCACCCACATCGATGGAAGCATTGAGCTGCGTGACCTTGTCGCGGTCGTGGTCAATGCGCATGGTGAGATTGGTGGGTACAGGCCTAAACATCGACACAACACCTACATACATGTACTCACCCACATGGACGGCAGCATTGAGCTGTGTGACTGTGTCGCGGACATGGTCAATGCGCATGGTGAGATTGGTGGGTACAGGCCTAAACATCGACACAACACCTACATACATGTACTCACCCACATGGACGGCAGCATTGAGCTGCGTAACCTTAACGCGGACGTGGTCGATACGCATGGTGAGATTGGCACAGGCCTACATGTATTATATATATGTATTATATATGTATTATACATCTACACAACACCTACATGTATTATACTCACCCACAACGATGGCAGCATTGAGCTGCGTAACCGTGACGCGGACGTGGTCGATGCGCATGGTGAGATTGGCACAGGCCTGAACATCAACACAACATCTACATGTTTTATACTCACCCACATCGATGGCAGCATTGAGCTGCGTGACCTCGTCGTGGACGTGGTCAATGCACATGGTGAGATTGATGGGTACAGGCCTAAACATCGACACAACACCTACATACATGTACTCACCCACATGGACGGCAGCATTGAGCTGTATGACTGTCGCGGACATGGTCAATGCGTATGGTGAGATTGGTGGGTACAGGCATACACATCGACACAACACCTACATACATGTACTCACCCACATCGACGGCAGCATTGAGCTGCGTGACCTTGTCGCGGACGTGTTCAATGCGCATTGTGAGCTGGTGTGCACGGCTGAAGACGGCGTTCGCCTCCTGGGACAGCTCGTAGAACATGTCCTCCGCGTGCTTGCTCAGACTGCTCAGCTCCCGGATCACGTTGGCCAGCGTGTTGTTGGTGACGCATTCCAGCTCATTGCGCACATTGGGCGGCACCTCCACGCGGCTCACGTATGTCGGTTCGATATTCCGCTTCGTCAGAGGCATGGTCCTACTACTCTAGTCTGAAAAAAACAGAAAACAGAAAATGGTCAGCACTACTGAAGACCTTACACACACACACACACACACACACACACACACACACACACAGGCCATTAAGAATTGAAAACAGAAAATGGTCAGCACTATTGAAGAAGACCTTACTCACACAGGCCTCTGAAAATTGAAAATTTGCATAAACCATTTATGGGTTACGCAAAAACCAATTCAGGTGACCCATCTAAATGATGTCATAAATTCAATGCGCGAATGGAAAATGGGTTACACAAAACCATATACTCACACATGCGATATGTGAACGAAACTATTGCTCTCGCAATTTTTAAGAGGCCTGACACGCAGGTATTTCTACACACACAGGTATTTGTACCAGGGTTCTGCTCATGGTGGTCACTGCTTATTCGGATCTTCACCAGCACTAAAACGTTTGTTAAAGTTTGTTTTGCTTAATGACACCACTAAAGCACACTGATTTATTAATCATTGGCTCTTCGATGTCAAACCTACTAAATTTTTCCATTAGTAGCAAGAGATCTTTTATATACATCATCCTGAAGACAGATAGCACATACCACGGCCTTTGATATGCCAGTCGTTGTGCACGGACTAAACAAGAAATACCACAATGATTGCACCTAAACCGACTGCGCATCAAGCGAGGACTTTACCACTGAGCTGCGTCCCACCCTCTGACCAGCACTATTGCTGCCAATTGTGCTGATGACCACCACTTGCAATACTACATATATGTCTGAGTAATAGTCACAAATTATACACTTTTAAGAGAAAGCTATTATTATTTTCACCACTTAAATATTTCAGTAATGGGGTGCCTTATCTAACATGATGGAACTCTCTTGTCCACAATTGCTCGCACCTGTCTCTGTGGTAGCGTGTGGTACCGTCAGAAATAGATACCGGTAATCGCTAGACATTATAGAAGTATTTATGCTTAAAATATACAGTTGAAGAACACACCATAACACAATATAAAACTTTTATATAAATTTCATAAAGTCCGACTCTCTTGTTGATGACAAGGGAAATTGTGTGATTTGTCAGTAAAGTTTAAAGTTCAATTTATAATCCGAACCGAATATACTGTAAGTTGTCCAGTCTTGTATAACACATAAACATGTAGACTGGTGTCTTAGATGTAGACTGGTGTCTTAGATGCACACTGGCACTGGGTGACTGCCACTCCTATATCAAAGGTAGTAACTCGAACAATGTCAAAAGTAAACACCATCAGTAACATACAAGTTTACGTTGGCACTTTAACTTGCAAACGGAAGTAACTGGTTGAGTGCTAGCGGTAAGTAGTTAGTCTGGAGTTTCAGTTAGCATTGCTGGTCTGGAAAAGGCGAAGAATAATGTTCATGTTGGGGACCTGACGGGAAGAAACACGTTATGGTTTCTTCGGGTAGAGAGCCCTTTAGCCTGTGTATCTCCAGTAGATGAACTACAACTCCTCGTCTTGATCAGAAGCACAGAACAAAGAACTCCTGTCCAAATATAATCAGCAGGAAATGGAGGGTTGCATCAGCATCCAACACGACAGCTAGAAGTCCCCATTCTGTGCTTCCTATATGGCCTGCTCGCAGTGTCATCAAAATGATGTAGCGTGCAGGATCACAAACGTCACATACATGTTGATTGCTTGGGATTCAGTACACAGAATCACCATCTATTATGCAGTAAACTTACTAAAATTCCTTTTATTTGTATTCACACTGTGCTCCTATGCACCAATCCATGGACCCTTTTGCATGATGCCTTCTTCTGCATCCTATTTCCTTGTGTGCTAGCGACCATTCCATTCCTGATGGTTCTAAGTCCAGTCTTCGGACTTGGTGAATCCGCAAGTCCAGGGCTAGGATAAACCACAAGCTGGTGAAAGCTGAAAGCTTCACCTCATTATAAATTATAATAATTTTATATACAGCTGGAACAGTACCACTTGACCGACTGCCTACGTGTCTGAGGGTACATCATACCCGGCTCACAACAATGAACCCAGAAATAGGTTGATAAATAGTCACTAAAAGCATAATTATTATTTGTAGAAGAGCCAATTAAGAATGCTTTCTTGTTTCTTCACTTCCAGAATATTATAATTATATAAATTCATTCTGTCACCTGACACTAATTATTTTATTTCCAGCCCATGTTAAAGATAAATACTGTTTTGTTTAACGACACCACTAGAGCACATTGATCAATTCATCGGCTATTGGATGTCGGAGCAGTGCATCTTAATGTTTGAATCACATGATTACACATGTACCACTTGTCATAAAGCCACCATTCTATAATCATAATGAATTACTATATATAATATGTACGTAACAAATGTTTGTCATTCAAATGACTTAATCAAAGCTCCAGCAAAACCACATGTATGCAGATACATTTTTAATACAACCAGTATTACTATACATTTAAGAGAGTACAAAATAAAATTAATGTTTGTTTTAGTTTAAAGATACCACTAGAGCACAATGATTGATTAATCATCGGCTATTGGATGTCAAACATTTGGTAAATTTGACATAGTCTTAGAGAGGAAACCCACAACATTTTTCCATTAGTAGCAAGGGATCTTTTATATGCACCATCCAGACAGGCTAGCACATACCACAGCCAGTCCTAGTTCAACCGCGCATCAAGTGAGTGCTTTACCACTGGACTACATGTAAGTCCCTCCCCCGGAAGACAAAATAAATGCAGATAATGGGACAAAGCTGTGCTTTTTACAGTAGTGGATCTACAAAGTATACATGTATATATATATGTGTGTGTGTGTGTGTGTGTAAACCTATGTAGCTGGTTTAGAGATCAACTGAGAGTGCTTTGAATTATTTATCACACCGTAATAGAAAACATACATGCACCCACACCAACACTTGGCCACCGTAGAGCTGATTTATTTGACCGCCATATCAGATTAAACCAAAGTAAATCTCTGTTGACCCTAAACAAATACTTGTATGTACTGTGTGGTATGGGCTATATTAGTAAGATGACTTGTGGAATACTTTATTGCCATTTTTGTAGTGAGGCTTCAAATAGCAATGGGGGCGGGACACAGCCCATTGGTGAAGTGCTCGGCTGATACACAGTCAGTCTAGGATCGATCCCTTGGGCTATTTCTCGTTCCTGCCAGTGCACCATGTCTGGTATGTCAAAGGTGCCGGTATGTGCTATCCTGTCTCTGGGATAGTGTATACAAGAGAGCCCTTGCTACCAATCGAAAAATTTAGCGGATTTCCTCTTGAAAGAGTATATGTCAAAATTACCACACGTTTCACATCCAGTGGTGTTGTTAAACAAAACAAAGATTTTTCAAAATAAATAGCACAAGATCGGAATTACCAGTAAACTAATTAATGTACATGTACATGTATATGTAGTAAGATGTAAATAAACTATGTTTAATGATGATACTGACAGCTGATATTACAGTACAATAACAAAAAGCTATACTAATTAACACTGAAAAGCTGTACTACATTATCAGTACATGTATATGAAAGTACATGTACAAGCCGGCCAGAAAATGTCACACCCATCTACTTAAAAATATTAAAATGTATTACATGACAAACGGCTACATGTGTATATATTTATCTGTATATATATATATATATATATATATTTATATATACATACATGTAGTATCCGTGTAGCTGGTTTCAACATGGCCAAGACTTCGCTGTATAAATATCAAAGATTAATTACTTCCTCGTTAGTTTTATCTGCCCCGTTTTATCAGTACATGTAGCCTACATTTAGCATATGAACAAGAATACTGCTTACAGCCAATTACCAATGTGTTCATAAAGCCAACTTGAGAATGACAAAACACACATTGTAGATGTTCAACAGATACATTTATCAAGTAGCATTCAAACAGTATTAAATGTACAAACACAAGTCGTGGCATTCAAGTATCTGTATATGGCTATACAGCTGGGTTAAATTTAATCTGGCCATGGATTAATAGTATTCAGTACTTAAAATGTGTTCTCACTATTAATAAGTATTACATGTATATGGTACAACATATACCTTGTGCTTTGAGCCAGAGTTCGACAAATCCGTTAGCCTGACGCCCGTGGCTAGTGGTTTTTAAGTTCGGGCTAGTGAAAAACGCAAAACACCCTCCCTATCGCTCGATCGTGGGTGTTAATTGTTTTTTTTCTTTTTCTCTCGGTTGAAATTTTGTTTAATAAATTTTATTGTGACGTTTGTCATCGAATAATATCAACAACGCAATCAGTATATAATAATAATCCACTTGAATTAGGTCTGCAAACTGCAGTAACATGCTATCTCTACATCGCCAGTTACAGCATGCATTGTTTACTTTTCCCTTTCAAGTTTCTGGCACAGGAAATAAGTCTAATGACATGCGTGTTTTGATTGGTTGGACACGTCACATGTTAATCTCAATCAAGTAAACCCCAGTCATGCTTTGAATTTCAGTGTTTGTTTTATTTATTGTTTTCTAATATAACACTTCGCTGACAACAATTTACTTTAATGGTAACCACACATGCAATGACTCTGCTTGGCCTATTAACGTGTAATAGTCTGGATAATGCGTTACAGCTGCCGATACAAGATGATACCTTTTTGTTTCATCAATTAACAACGGATTAGATGTCGCCGTTATATTCTTTTGATATCGGTCTAACATAGGATAATGCCCTGTATTTGAGCAATTGACAGTACCGTTCCTGGCGACATAAATAGTAGGGCCCTAAATGTAGGGCCCTAAATGTAGGGCCCTACCGAATACACTGAAACATCTATTACCGTGTGTCACACTGTCGTACCCTCATTTAAATTTAATTATTTTGATAGTGGTTTTAGATAGCAACCATGAGTTTGCTCAATTATTTTGTCCCCGGGCGGAGAGCAAAAGCGAAAACGTAACAATGACGATGGATCACACTTGACAAAAAACCAAACGTACAACACGGTAAAAAACTGAAAGTTACAACATGATTTAAGTCGTTTTATTTTACTGTTATACTCGTAAATGTGTAATGTTACAAACATTATATAAAAATTCAGTTATAATTGATCAGGAATTTGGGCTAGTGCTTTATCTTGGTGGGTTAGTGGTTTTCACAAACCCACTAGCCCTGTGGCTAGTGACTTTTCAAAATATTTGTCATACTTATTGAAAAATGGGTGTCTGGTATAATAATAATGATCAATTGAAATCAGTCAAGATGTTTTAAGTGGTTTTAGTTTGATACACTGTCAGCTACATACACATAACATGAAAACAGCAAATTCACAACTAAAACCAAAAACACACGTTTCAGATCTTTTACCTATAAACATTAAACTTTGTACATATATACTGAACAAAATAAGAAACTTCCGCTAACTTTGCTGGAACATAACTTGATGAAAACAAACCTGGGAAATAATGGTTATATATGCATTTAAAGTGTGTTCCATGATGCATCGTTTGGTGCAAAAATCATGGCCATAGGTTAACAGAAACTGGAAGAAATTTTGACCAAGTGTGGTAGGGGTTAAAAATAAAAACACCCACTTAATAACTGGTATGACCACCTCTTAAATTGACCACTGCAGTGCATCGCAGGCGCATAGAATTGACTAAAGTGTTGATTTCTGCCTGTGGAATATTGTTCCATTCCCGAATGATCGCTTGACGAAGTTCGTTGACGTTAGCGGGTGGGTTGGGACGATGCCTCAATCGTCTGTCCAGACTATCCCAGGCATGCTCGATGGGGTTGAGATCAGGACTTTTAGTGGGCCAGTCATCAATGAAATCAATGTTATTTGTCCTAAGAAAATTTACAGTGTCTCTAGCTGTATGAGAGGTGGCATTATCATGCTGAAAAATTGAGATGTTGGCATTGTTATGGAACAGAGGAACGACGTGATGTGCGAGAATGTCATCGCGGTAACGTTGAGCATTTAAATTGCCATCAATGACGACTAGTGGTGAATGATAACCATGGGCAATGGCTGCCCAGACCATGACAGAACCCCCACCCCCAAAACGATCTCGTTCAAGAACACAACAGTCAGCATAGCGTTCATTTCTCCAACGGTAGACACGCACCCTGCCATCACCATGTTGTAAAGAAAATCTGGATTCATCCGAAAAAAGAACGGTATTCCAGCGTCGCCGTATCCAACGAGTGTGTACACGTGCCCAATTAAGACAATTTCGACGATGACGTTGCGTTAAAACGCATCCGACGTAAGGACGTCGTGCATGTAAACCGTTCTCCCGCAGACGATTACGAACAGTTTGCCCACTGATTCGGTTATTGTGAAGCCCAGGTGTGTTAGCAGCAGTAGCAGTGGCAGTTTGGAATCGATTGCGCAAATGCGTGTTCATGATATAGCGGTCTTGACCACGTGTTGTAACACGCGGACGTCCACGAGGTGGCAAGTCGTTGGTGCTTCCTGTCGTTCGAAATCTTACGCGAAGATTTCGTATCGCTCGACTAGAACTCCCAACATGCCTTGCAACATCTTCTGTCGACATGCCAGCATCAAGCATGCCAATCGCCCGTTCGCGTAAATTATTGGGTATTCTTGGCATACTAAAAATGCTACAATGTAAAAAGAACTTTACTTTTTTTTACACATTTTGAAGCGTTTTCGTTCACTTGACAACAATGTCAGTAAGACCGAATACTACACGGGACATGTCGAACCATGCATGCATGTGCAAATTGAATTTCACGTTGTCGACGATTAACAGTGCAAACATAATCGATAAAATTCATGAATCCTGATAATACAGCTCAAGGCTAATACTACCTATATAATTTCATTACACAATGAATTCTTTAACACAACAAATACTATATGTACAAATCGGAAGTTTCTTTTTTTGTTCAGTATATGTACATGTATAGTATTTCCCTAGAAATTTGGTAAGGCATGGCAGACAACACTTTTGGGACATTTTCACCATTTTCGGGGCACTTGTATTTCATTAAAAATACACAAAAAACAATTGAAATAAACATTAATTTAATTTATGTGTTTGCTTTAATAAAATGAATGGCAAAAGATATAAAAGGCATATTTTATTAATTAATAATACCTTTTTTGGTGTTTCATAATGGCAATTTTAGAATTACTTACTGAAAAAGGCTTCTTGAATCTCAGGGCAGCATGGTGCTGATTAAGGCAAGATGGTACTAGAGTAATGAGGCATGGTGCTGCATCATGCTAAAACAAGCTAGGGAGAACACTAATGTAACATACATATACATGTACATGTATGCAACATTTGGTCGCCAGACAGGCAAGTTTGGGAATAAAGTTTGTTGTATTTAACGACACCATTAGAGCACATTGATTTATTAATCATTGCTATTGAATGTCAAACATTTGATAGTTTGACATATAGTACATTTTTCCATTAGTAGCAAGGGATATTTTAAATGCACCATCCCACAACTAAGGATAACACATACCAGTTACAGTGAATTGGTTGGAATGAGAAATAGCCCAATGGGCCCCATCGACGGCGAGCGCTTTACCACTTGGCTACATCCCACCCCGGCAGGTTTTGGCTTCCTAACATTAGGAAAAAATCCCACTTGGTGGGATTGGGGGGTAATTTTGCATACAAAATTAGTAACACTGGTCAGTACCTAATTTTAAATGGAAGATTTCCTTTTGCCTTAGAAATTATTATTGTGAGTATTAATAAACACCTGTTAATGGTATTTTTTTAGTAGCTTATTTTGCAAAGAATAAATAAATGTCTGTGCTTATTTTTCAAAGAATAAATGGTCTGTGTTACATCTTCAAGATCTACATTTATCTTTGCAAACTGCAGCAGAAACACATCAATATTTTATGATCCTAACCATTCACACCAGACCCAAGTCTGTATGTGTTGTATAAAGCTCCACTGCTAATTGACGACCATCATTCCTCACTGAGCAATCTTTGTTAATGTTAACCAATTCCTATGCATGTTACAGGTTCATGTATGTACATGTAGGTCCGACGTAGTTTAATATACAGTGGACCCTGTCTAAATCAGATTCAATGTGGACTCACTGAGCAAACTTTGTTAATGTTAACCAATTCCTACACATGTTACAGGTTCATGTATGTAGGTCCGACATGTAGTTTAATATACAGTGGACCCTGTCTTAACCAGATTCAAGGTGGACTCACTGAGCAATCTTTGTTAATGTTAACCAATTCCTATGCATGTTACAGGTTCATGTATGTAGGTCCGACATGTAGTTCAATATACAGTGGACCCTGTCTTAACCAGATTCAAGGTGGACTCACTGAGCAATCTTTGTTAATGTTAACCAATTCCTATACATGTTACAGGTTCATGTATGTAGGTCCGACATGTAGTTTAATATAGTGGACCCTGTCTTAACCAGATTCAAGGTGGACTCACTGAGCAATCTTTGTTAATGTTAACCAATTCCTATACATGTTACAGGTTCATGTATGTAGGTCCGACATGTAGTTTAATATAGTGGACCCTGTCTTAACCAGATTCAAGGTGGACTCACTGAGCAATCTTTGTTAATGTTAACCAATTCCTATACATGTTACAGGTTCATGTATGTTGGTCCGACATGTAGTTCCATATACAGTGGACCCTGTCTTAATCAGATTCAAGGTGGACTCACTGAGCAATCTTTGTTAATGTTAACCAATTCCTATGCATGTTACAGGTTCATGTATGTAGGTCCGACATGTAGTTTAATATACAGTGGACCCTGTCTTAACCAGATTCAAGGTGGACTCACTGAGCAATCTTTGTTAATGTTAACCAATTCCTATGCATGTTACAGGTTCATGTATGTAGGTCCGACATGTAGTTTAATATACAGTGGACCCTGTCTTAACCAGATTCAAGGTGGACTCACTGAGCAATCTTTGTTAATGTTAACCAATTCCTATGCATGTTACAGGTTCATGTATGTAGGTCCGACATGTAGTTTAATATACAGTGGACCCGTCTAAACCAGATTCAAGGTGGACTTAGATGTCACCCTGATATATGGTCAGTCTCATTCTAGCCAGTACCCAAGAACTGGTATATCAAAGTCTGTGGTATGTGCTATCCTGTCTGAAGGATGGTGCATATAAAAGATCCCTTGCTACTAATGGAAAAATATAGCTGGTTTCCTCTCCAAGACTGTCAAAATTACCAAATGTTTGATATACAATAGCTGATGATTAATAAATCAATGTGCTCTAGTGGTGTTGTTAAACAAAACAAACTGGTTTATACAGAAATCCCCATTACACAGATTCTGGTTTGGACAGGGTCCACTGTACCACACAATCTAATGTGGTAATAAAATCTGGAACAGACTCCATTCGCATTCATTTGTTAAACAATCTGCTGCTATTTTGAGAGAAATATCAACAACAACTGCAGCATGCAATGAAAAATGCACTGCACCAACGCAGACAACTCTTAAGGGTCATACATTTGCACAGTACCAGTATGTCATGCAAGATGCACAGCTCTCTACTGCTTCTAGACAAAAACATTTTATTAGTCATGATAGTGCTTACAGGTTTAAGTGTATGTAAGGTGCAGATCCACCTAGGGTGTGCATAACTCTCAAACCCCACAGATTCTGAAGTGCCTTGAAATTTATACTACATCATAACATGTATTACAGGTGACTTTTTATTTTAAGTTGCACCACTGCTATAAAAAAAAGATGCAACTTCTCATGCTATTAAAATTTATAATCATCTAAGCACAAAATATTCAATGACCATTGGCCAATTGTAATTTATGTTCTACGTGTAGATGTATGTAAGTATGTTAATTATCCAGATTAAGTTGTCACCTGTTAACAGAGGCAGCAGTCAATTAAACTTGAATCCAAATCAGTAAAATACATTTGCCTGTACTAAATTGTTAACTGATAACAAAGTACTAAGGTGCACCAACCATAACAGTCACAAGCTACCTGAAACTGGCTATCTTTTATACATTTAGGCAATCACTGTTGTAAATAAAATAAGAAATTTCATTTGGAGAATGTATGTATGTGTAACTGCCTCCAAGCTAAGCTCATCTAGCACTACAATAGTTGTATTACATATGAAAAGCATTTTTCAATTTACTTTTGCATAAGGCAAATAATCTGAAACATGGTAGTGACAATATTTTTGCTAGCAGTTTTCTTTCTAAAAAATAAAGTTGAAAAAAAGAGAAGTGTTTATTGAAATAAATGTACATAAAAAATGGGTATAACATTATCTATAGCTATTTTATTATTACAAATTTATATATCTGTTTTACAGCCTCTACTGTGCTACATCATAGTAAAACTCAGTTTGTGATGGTACAACCAACATTAATGTCTGCAAATTGTAAAATACAACATATAAAACGCAAATTAAATAATTACCACTACCAATACAGATGGATGGAAAAAAAAAAAACCTTTTGTGCATGGTAAACAGGGAATTGATATCAGTATTGTGTACAATAAATAAAAAACACATTAGGACTGCTGATGTAAAGATTCTTTAAATCTTTTAACCATTTAACCTTTTTTAAAACATGATATTTAAAAACTAGGTGTCATGCTTTATATATGCTCCTATACTGCCTCAGTGGGTATGTATCAGTTTTATTAGGAAAATGTTAGCTTTATCAATATTGCGGTAACTGAATTTATTTGGTGTAACACATCCTTCAAGTACAAAAACAAAAAGAATCTACAACAGCCAACTACATATATCAGTGTCTAGATGTAGCATGGTTCCTTGTTGCTGGTGTTCTTAATCAGACCATGGGCCGACAGGGAACCAAGATACCTGCAGCTCCACAATCAAAGTCTGATAGCAAATGGATAACCGTCAAGAGAACACTTCCTTAATATGTGTACCTGTAGTTTTTATCAGCGTAGAAGTATGAATAAACAATAAATGGTCACAGCAGGGTTGAAACCTGTAGCAACTTAAAAAGCATGGTGACCAGCAAGTTATTACTGTTGCTGGCCCTTGTTAAATGTATAGGGATGCGATACCCATTTAAAACTAATAGCTGAAAGGATCTTTAAACACTAAAAGCTGAAACTTCTGTACTGTACTATTGTAAATAACTCTTAAACTGTCATTCTTGTGCATTTCAGATCAAATCAAATCTACTTTGTAAAAAACATTTTACACATAATTGATCAGATAAATAAACATTTTAAAAACCTGATAAAACATCCCTAAATTTAACTTAGCTAGCTAGCCCTCAAATCCCATGTTTTTATGATCTGTGTCAGGTATATGTAACTGTAACTGTACATCTGTCATTGCTCAAAGCTATCAGTGTATCACACTGGTAGGATATACATGATTATGTGTATGTAAATTATTGTAGTGCACCGATCATTTTACTGTATCACATTTCTCTTGCTGAAGGATGTGTACACATTTTTAAAACTGCCAGCCTTACAGACTACATATACCTTTGTCAATCTTACATGTAGTTAAGAATGAATGAATCAATGAATCAATCAATGAATCAATCAATGTTTAATGACACCCCAGCACAAAAATACATATAGGCTATTGGGTGTCAGAAAAGGGTAGCTAAGAAAGATCAACTTGAGCAGGCAATCGGTCAACCACTGGACGTAGCTCATTGGTAAAGCACTCGCCTGATGTAGGGTCGGTCTAGGATCGAACCCCATCTGTGGCCCACTGGGCTACTTTTCATTCCAGCCAGTGCACCACAACTGGTAAATCAAAAGATGTTGCATGTGCTATCCCATTTGTGGAAAGAAAAGAAATGTTTTATTTAACAACGCATTCAACATTTTATTTACGGTCATTTGTGGAAAAATGCATATAAAAGATCGATACCTGTCAACTCTCATGCATTTGGCTGAGTCTCACACATTTGTAACAAACATCACGCTCTCATACAACGTTACTATAATCTCACACTTTTTCTAAAAACAAAAATAATTTATAATCGTGGTTTATATTTTAGAGCTGAATGGAATTATATGCTGATTATGCAGGTCTTTGAATTCGTTACCTATTAATAATAATACAGCATATTGAACTTATCCTCGGTTTAATACTAACTCGCGAGTGCTACCGATGACCGACTTGTATAGTTTAACATTAGCCGTATTAATTAGTATAACTTGCACTCACTCGATTTTTTTTTTTAGAGATTTCCATTTTGGACTTAAACAAACAACAAAAAACTTCGCACTGAACCCGAACAAGAGCCTGCAGTCCCTGGATACCGATTTCTAATTTTCTCACGCCTAAGAATTGTCACAGGTTGACAGCTCTGAAGATCCCTTGTTACCAATAGGAAAAAAAGTCGCGGGTGTCCTCTCTAAGACTATCTGTCAAAATTACCAAACATTTGACATCCAATAGTCAATTATTTATAATCAATGTGCTCTAGTAGTGTCATTAAACAAAACAAACTTGATAACTATACGTATAAACTGGAGCACAGTCTTTTGACAGACTGCTACACAAAAATTCAATCATTAACCATTCATCCATTCAATGTGCTTAGCTGTTATTAAACATTGCTTTCTTTTCCAGTAAAATGGAATCTTCAACTACAGTAAGACAGCACTGAATGAGAGGGTTTGAGATGGAATGTGAAAAATTACCACCGTTGAGATGTATTTTTGAGCATTATGGAATTAAAATATTAACAGAATCACAAGCTACATGTAAATAGCAGATGAGATGATCCGTGTCTAAAAAACTAAACAAAAACAGAATTAATTTTTTTTAAATTTCAAATGGGTAGTAGGTAAATTTCTACTTCATCAATGTTTTAAAAAATGAGACGGACTTTCACTTTTCACAGGTCACTACTTCGAGTCCTGTGACAGCTGCATTCCAGTCATTACCTCCACAGAGAAATGCCTCAGAGAGGTTTTTTTTAGTTAAACAGTTCTGCTACATTACACTTGTCCTCTATCGACTCTTGAATAACTTCCAGATGAATAAATGTACGCACATGTACACACGATTACTTTACTCTCTTCACACTGGTTTAGTCATGATCTTGAATTCCATTAGTGATTTCCACTAAATAAACTGAATTTGTGTACAGTGCTGTTACATCCAAAGACATGAAATGATACAGTGATATTGCGGAATTAAATGACTCGCCTATGTAAACGTATTCAGAGTCACACATAGTAGCACTCATAGATGTTCATCTCAATGCATGTTAAAAAAACCAAAAAACATTAAATTTAAAATAAATAAATAAAAGTTAAATTTATAAAATTTTAATGTTTTTCATGCATTGAGATGAACATTCATACATGCAGATATAACTATAAACCAAGTTTCATAGTTTGTGAAAAACTGACTTAAACATAAAAACTTAAATAATAAAGTATTTTAATTTTAAAAATTCAATAATAATAATTTTAAAAATCATGCATTGTGATATGTAGGTGCAACTAAAATACAGATGCACTGGTTTAGGATTTACATGTATAACTGTAGTTTGTAAAAATGTGTGTGTGTGTGTGTGTGTGTGTGTAGCGTACGTATCTCAATATGCCCTTAAAGGCATACTGTCACGGATTTAAGGACCTTATTTCTCCAAAAGTAGATAATAAATGAAAATCACATCAATGTTTGGAAACCAAATCTGACTCTGACCATTGCCATAATTCAATTATTTTTACAAAATATCATTAGTAACTGGAGTATGATGGTTAATTAGATTGTTGAATAAATTACATTTTGGGACAAATCAAATACATATTTTTCACGTAAATACTTTGTTAGGCCATTTAATAGGTCAGTGGTCTGTGACAATATTTATGCCTTTAATAACAGAACAACAACAAAAGAAACAAAAAATGTAATGCTTTATAACAATGATTTTATCTGCAATTATTAAGCCTATGGTCATCTTTCTGCAAGAAATCTCGTATATATAAAAAATATATAACATGTGACTGCAAGGCTATCAATCATACATAAAGGGTAGTGGGAGTGACTAAGTGAATAAGTGAACGAGTCTCATGATTTAAAGTGGTGCAAGTCTGTTATTTGACCGACTTCTCTCACTTTTCCCAGAACGTGTGACAAATCATATATGACTATGCACAGTACATTTAGTTAGCTGTTACCACCTCTTCCTGTTGTAACTTAAGAAACTTTTCTTTCTTCAGTGTTTTGCCTCTGAATGTCAATAAACAGGTTTTCGTGTGTGTGTATGTGTGTGGTGTGTGTGTGTGGTGTAGTGTGTGTGTGTGTGTGTGTATGTGTGTCTGTATGCATGTCTGCATATGTGTTTGTTTGTATATATATATGTTAGTTCACCAAGGTAAACATCTACGGTCCGTTTTTTAACATTTTGACATTTATTGGACCCGATGTTTACAACTTGAACAGCAAAAACAAGCGTGCAGTTTCCGCCCAGATTTCAGGCGGAATCGATACAACCATGGAATTAATTATTTCGTGGCGAAATATGAGATGTACCAATAAATATAAACACTTACTGTATAAAGAAAACTTCCCGAGTCACGTTTTACGCATAAATAGACAGTTTGTCCAAATAGTAATCCTGCATTAATCCAATTTTCAGTTACGAACAAAATCTCGAATATTCCCGCCGGCCATTGTGAGCATATTTAAAATGTGATTGAAAACTGTTGGTGGAATCGGATTATTTTTATTATTATTCGTCTCGGGTTCACGAGTTTATTCCACGATATTTAATGGAATATCACATTTTATAATAATAAATAAATAAACTTAATTAATGAATAATATTGTTTAAAAATCAATTAATTGATAATAAATTAATAATAACAATTAAATTTAACTGAATAAAACTCCTAAAATAACTAATGACCAGTAATTATAGCTAAAAAAAAAGAAATGAAATTAAAACAAAAAGAAGAGAGAAAAAAAGAAGAAAAAAACCTTTGAAACACATGTAAGCAATGGCCTGTAATAATAATATTTAAAAACAATTACTAAAGGAAATAATAATTTTGGAAAAAGTAAATAAATGAAGGCCTTAAAATAAGTAATGACCTGTACTAACAATCATTATTTTTTTAATAATAATAAAAAAGAATAATACACCCCAAAACTTTAATGTGATAATATTATTAACAATGCATATAATGCAACCCACACAAAGCACATATGTAGAAACAAAAATAACAAAATAAATAAATTTAATAATCAATTCCATTCAGTTCCGCAATATTTCTTTTTACGTAAAATGCTTGATACGGAAAAGGGGATAATTCTCGTTCCGCAAAATTTTCATTCCGCATTTTCTATGTGCCAGGATAAAAATAGTTTTCAAATGTTTAAATGTGTCATCTTCAAACATCTAATCCTGGAAAGGTTACCAAAGGTATTGTACTTAATATTTTTGTCTAAAATTTATTAAAATATGTTGTTGTACGTGTTGAGGCTCTTAAATAAAGCACATATGCCTGATTTTATTAAATCGTGATTGCAAATGGAAAATTCGATCCAATGGATAAACGTTATGGCACAGCAATAAACATCACAATAATAAATATCGTGCAGGAGACGTTTATCTTGATGAACTAATATATATGTGTGTTCGCACACATGTACACAGTGCAAGTACATGTACATGCTTGTATATCTATCATGTTTTATAGCTATAGCTTTAGGTCCATGAATACCATGAGGAATTAAGCTAGACCACAAAAATTATCATCAATCTGGTGAATTTAAAAAAAAAAAAAAAAAAAAAAAAAAAAAAAAAAAATTGAAGCCAAATTCATGTTTCAGTAACTAGGTAAATGTAGAGGCACTGATTTTCCACGATCACAGAATCGCGGATGGAATCGCGGAAATGCCTATCTGAAACGGAATTCCCGATTTTTTTCCAAAACATTATTTAACTTTAAATAGCGCATTTGATTAATTAAAATTTATTTTTCGAACTAGAAACTATAGACACCGACATCTGCCTGTGCTACGCTACGACACTAGTACCTTTGTATGTTACGCCAAATGTTTGATGTAGAGTATCTAGACGTTTTACCAGTCGTGATTTCTTCGCTTATTCCCAGCGATTTAATAGGAAAAACCGAACATTGTGAGCTAAAATTGTCCGATATTTACTCAAGTGAAAGATATATTATGTTAGGTTTGCTTATTAATTTTTAACATTTGCAGCATTGCCATATTTCCGATCTCACAAAGGATTGCAGTAATTGCATATTGTATGCCAGGCTTTGTTCAAAATAAATTAAATAAGATAAGTGGTTTATAGTGTGATCGTTTGTAATTATTTTCTCAATCATATCGTAAAGAAAACCGAAAATGTTCGAAGTCTGTGTGAAACAAAAACAGAATTTGTTTAATACTAAAACGGGAAAAACCGGAATTTGTAACATTATGAAACGGAAAAGGGGAAAATCTGAAACGGAAAATCAGTGCCTCTATAAATGAAATTAAGACTATTAAGAACCATACTTATCTGATTGTCGAATTAGGTTTTTGGCAATTTAGTAATTAAGTATATTAATTAAATTCAACTTTAATTTACCAGAGGAGTTTTGGTGAAGGTTAGCTTAAACTTTGAATGATAGTTTGTTTTGTTTAAAGACACTGATTTATTAATCATCAGCTATTGGATGTCAAACATATGGTCATTTTGACAGTCATAGACAGGAAACCCGCTACATTTTTCCATTAGTAGCCAGGTATCTTTTATATGCACCAACCCACAGACAGGATAGCACATACCACAACCTTTGATATACTCTTGCACTGGCTGGAACAAGAAATAGCCCAATGCGCCTATCAAAGGGGATCAATCCTAGACCGACTGTGCATCAGGCGTGCGCTTTACCACTAAGCTATGTTCATATCCCTTGTATGACAGAGGCTGTATGATTATGCAATCAACTCTGCTGAACAGCTGCACCTAAGAGTATCAAAAAGCGACCTTTGTAAACCCATTACTAATTAGCGGGACAATTAACACTGGGGCTGGGGGTCGTTCCTTTTTTTTTTTCTTTCTTTCTTTTCAAACAAGTTATTTGTGTTATCTTCCATGAATATCTGTAGCTATTTTTGTACTTTTTATCACTTGTGATATTTTTTTTTCCTTGTTTTGTTTTAAGACAAGACTTGAGTCATATCATTCAGCAAGCAAACTTTCACTTGGGTTTGATGGATGGCTCACAGGCCCTCAAAACATGTTCAGACAGAACAGGAAATTGCCAAAATATATGTAGTAGTGAATGGAAACATTTTCCTCAAATATAAAGATATGTCCAAACTAACTAGGAAATGAAGATGCAAACTCCATTGAATAATCACTTGACAATGCTAAATTATCTAAATTACGTTGTCTTTAGAACATTAGTCTGAAATATAGTTCTGATGGAGGTACATGTATTATTAATCATGAATATATAAACACAATACCATAGCACCTGCACACAAACTGAGAGGAACGAAGGAAGGAAATATTTTATTTAACGATGCACTCAACACATTTTATTTACGGTTATATGGCGTCAGACCACACAGATATTGAAAGGGGAAACCCGCTGTCGCCACTTCATGGGCTATTCTTTTCGATTGGCAGCAAGGGATCTTTTATATGCACCATCCCAGACAGGATAGCACATACCACGGCCTTTGATGTACCAGTCATGGTGCACTGGCTGGAGCGATAAATAGCCCAATGGGCCCAGCAATGGGGATCGATCCCAAACCGACCACGCATCAAGCGAGCGCTTTACCACTAGGATACGTCTCGCCCCACAAACTGAGAGGATGCAGCTGTTGATAGCACATTGTTCTTTAGAACCATTATCAAGAATTGCCATTAAAGTGCAGATTTATTTTAGATGATTTTCCATTCAAAGAAAAAGATTAACCACGATACTGTGGTTGTCACAGCTAAAGTCACTAACATGCCAGTGATACTGACATGTAATTTCAAAGAAAAACATGAGCTTAGTAGTGTCAAACAGAAGGAAAACATTTCAAAGAAGAATATATATTGAAACCTGATGTACAACACGCGAAGGAGAAAGTGGGTTTTTTAATCAAAGACAAACTCAGGTACTGAAATAAGTCAACAACTGTTACTTAAGTTGTTTTTGTTTTTTCTTGTTTAACATACCACTAGAGCACATTGATTTATTAATTATCCGACTATTTATGTCAAACATTTGGTAATTACAGCAGTCTTAGAAAGGAAATCCACTACATTTTTTCATTAGTAGCAAGGGGTCTTTTATATGCAGCATTTCACTGACAGAATAGCACATACCACGGTCTTTGATATACCAGTCGTGCATGGAGAGAGAAATAGTCCAATGGGCCCACCGACAGGGATCGATCCCAGACCGACCACACATCAAGTGAACTCTTTACCACTGGGCTATGTCCCGCCTTCCAACGTTACTTTAAGGCCAGCTTTCTTAACAAAAACTCAATATTAAAGGCTAAAAAACAAACCCTAAAAATTATGCTATAACTATGCTACTGTTTTAAGACTAGATAATAGATAAAATAAACAAAAAACAAATAAAATTGCCCATGCATACATTAAATACAGCAACTATTCAAGATCAAGGTCGAGGTTAATTTTATTAACATGCTCTTGCTAGTTCGCAGTAATGAAAGAAAGAAAGAAAGAAATATTTTATTTAACGATGCACTCAACACATTTTATTTACAGTTATATGGCGTCAGACATATGGTTAAGGACCACACAGATTTTAAGAGGAAACCCGCTGTCGCCACTACATGGGCTACTCTTTCCGATTAGCAGCAAGGGATCTTTTATTTGCACTTCCCACAGGCAGGATAGCACAAACCATGGCCTTTGTTGAACCAGTTATGGATCACTGGTCAGTGCAAGTGGTTTACACCTACCACTGAGCCTTGCGGAGTACTCACTCAGGGTTTGGAGTCGGTATCTGGATTAAAAATCCCATGTCTCGACTGGGATCCGAACCCAGTACCTACCAGCCTGTATACCGATGGCCTACCACGATGCCACCAAGGCCGGTCAGATCACAATCATGTCACGGTACGACTAGTGCACTTCCACACCTAATGAGACCCAACAATGTATTGGTAAAAATTAAATTCAGAACTGTACTCCTTTTCGGGGATGGGCGGGATTTATTTTTCCCTTTTCTTCAGCATTAACAAAGCAGGACAGTGTATAAGAATAGCTAATCCGATGCACTTACATAAAGTTATCATAGCATCTTTAAGCAATGAATAGTATTTGACAGTTAAATATCATAAATTTGTATTTTACAAGAATTACGTGCATAAATGTGTTCACAAACAAATCTATCTTACAGAGACATTAGGACACTGGTCATTCATATATGCATTTCCTTTGTGTAGAATGTTTATGACTGTAAATACAAAAATGAAAACAAAAAAAACACATGCCTTATTGTTTATTCCACACAGGGCTAGCTCTGGGTAAGCAAAATATTTCGCCAAATTATCTATTTTTAAAACTTTAAAAATGGCAAAATTCCACTTTATTTGCCACCAAAATATCAATAAAATTTACATTAAATGTTTTTGCCAGATTAAAATAAAATATGACAATTTTTCTTTAAATTTGCAACTGGCGAATTTGACCAGTGACAGAGCTAGCCCTGATTCCACAATAGATTTAACAGGGTTCTTATACTTGAGAAAACATAAGATTCAAGGACATTTCAGGACTTTTCCATGGCATTTTTTCCTCCCAGAACATGAAATGTTCAATCAATGAATATTTTAAAACAAACTGTTGTCTCAATTTAGACAGGATATGAGGACAACAAAAGTAAAGACCTGCAAAAAAAATAAACCACTGAATTTTTTGCCCAAATTTCCAGGACACAATAAAATTCAAGGCTTTTTTCAGGACATCCCAGGTCTGGATTATAAAATCACAAAATTTAAGGCTTTTTCCAGGACATTCCAGGTCTGGATTATAAAAATCACAAAATTCAAGACTTTTTCCAGGACATCCCAGGTCTGGATTATAAAATCACAAAATTTCCAGGACATCCCAGGTCTGGATTATAAAATCACAAAATTCAAGGCTTTTTCCAGGACATCCCAGGTCTGGAGTATAAAATCACAAAATTCAAGGCTTTTTCCAGGACATCCCAGGTCTGGATTATAAAATCACAAAATTCAAGGATGCACAAGAACCCTGGATTAGCTCACCGGTCTCCCCAACCCCAGTGCCATCAAGCACCATGACCGCTACCTTTGTGGCAACTTGGAAGGGTCTAAAGGTACATGGTTACTTTGTATAGACTTTATTGGCAATATATGCCTGTTTAATTTAGTTTAGGCTTATTTTGTTGATCTTCGGTGTGTTAGGTTTTTTTACATTTTAAAAATAAATTGCCGGTGATAATAATTTAAATGCACATCACTCAAGCACATCCATGACAAATAATATCAAGGTCAATTTATTTAATAATACTTCAATAGTTTAGTTTGTTTCTTGGGGGTGAGTTGACCAATTATTGGGATGAGCCGTAAGCTCTGTTGTAAGATGGTCATTTTTAGGCGGGCAATACGTCTACACAGACTGGGGCCATTTGATCAACCTATAGGACATGAAACTGATCAAATATAGGGACAAGTAGGTAACTAAGGAGCAAGCTGACAAGTAGGCAGGTGCTAAGCAGATCAACAATTTGGTACGGGAGAGCTGACAGATATATAATATGTTATCTACATGTAGACAGTCTGAGTAATATGCATTGAAAGATGTCAAGGACAGTTGTTCAGGTTACCATGGTTACCATATATGTTAAGTCTAAAATGTTTTGTTGTTCCCAACAAATACTTGAGTGAACATTATTTCATTAATACAATTTCCTTGCTTAATTTTTGCACTAAATCACATTCTCATGCACTTATCAGTGTTCAAGATTAAAAATTTTGGGCAGTATCCCAGTTGGATACTAACATTTCAAAATTTGGTATCCCACTTGAGGATTTAGTATCCCACTTGAATGAAATTCATAAATAACATTGTAACAAACTTGGACAATATTGTTACTTAACTTCACCAGTAAATGACGACTTTTATTGTTTCAGAGAAAAATAAAAATGCAGGATTAAAAAAATACAACCAACATAATATGGTATCCCGGTGGTATAATGGGTTATTGAAGTCTGGTATCCAAAATTAAATTCTGGTATCCCTGGGATATCAGGATACCGTTAATCTCGAACACTGCTTATAAATCTGTAACACAGGGTTTGAATTAGACGACGGCAAACCAGCAATTGCCATCATGCCCCTTACTAAATCAGATCATATTTGCAACAGGACATGAAGAAACTATACACAAAACATTTCAGCTCAATATCTCAAAGCCTTCTGCAAAAAACATCCTGAAAACATATGTGGGATAGACGGATGGACGGACAGACAAATGGACAGAGATGAAACCAATAGTCCCTTCTGGTTGGACAGGTAAGGGACTAATAAATCAGCCCTTGAAATTCGGACAAGTTTGCTACGCCAGTTAAGTGCCGTAATTGGACAGAGTTCAGATAAAAATGCCTACAGATTTTTCACCACTCAGATTTGTGACGGGCCGCCACGAATTTCGAGGACTGATAAATTCATATTATTTTGCACTGTATATGGCTTTGTAAGAAAACAACTACATACGGTTCTCAAGTGTGCAAATGCAATTAGCTAATACCTGAATACAGTGATCCGTTTGCCAAATGATTTGAAACAAGGAAAATAGTTTCCAGTGCCAGCAAATTTGTTTCAGTCATTGTTATTTTATTTATTAATTAGTCCTCTTTTTTTTTCTGCCTTCATGCCCCATAAAGAACTTATTAATTTACCAGTGTGCACCTAGTGTGTCCTCAAAATTGCTGTGGTGCCCTCCTGATCCCATGGTATAATTGCATGTCCCTCTGGCAAAGTAATTCAAACTCTAGGAACCACAATTTGCAACAGTGTGCAATTTACAGTGATGTCAAATGTTAAGAACAGAAATAACAGGTGAAAATAAAATTACAGACAGCTAATGTCATGTGACGTATAATCAGGCTGATATGGAAACCAAAGAATAACATGATTCCACTGGTTAATTAATTATATAAAATATTAACATTTTCAGGGATTTATAAAGGATTTTTTGCAAAGGTCAAATGTCTGATGGGATTTGGGAAAATTAGCGAGTAAATCATTGGTCTATTTTTTCGGGCCACTGAATGATGCAGAACACCAATGCTAAATTAATTTATTAAAACAGACATAATTAAATGTATATATTGGGAATTTTTAGTTCATAAATTGGGAATTTTCTGTGCCACTTTCTTTTAGAAACGGGCCTATATGTTCGGACCCACAAAATGCCTGCATAAATCCCTGATCAGCCTTTGACGTTAACTTTTCCATCAAGGAGCCAGATGGTGCCTACTTGTATTTTTATATAGATAGTATAAAATGTTTCAGTCGACAAATGAAAAAAATGTAGAGGGCTGCAGATTATACACTGATAATAAGCCAATATTAATAAGGTAATATTCACCAATAAGAAACAAGCTTACATTTACAAACTCCGGGCTCAAAGTTAACATTCTGAGCTAGGCACATTGTGCATGTAACGTAAAATGATTTTGGAGCACACTTTAGTTAACTTCTTTTTTTTTAAAAGGAGAGAAAAAACATTTTAATAATTAATGACATTGAATAGGCAGATAATTCTGCTGTTATATAGGGTGGATAAAAAATAAAATAAAATCTCCCTTTTTGAAGTTGTTAAGCGGCATGTATTTAAGTTATATAAAAGTTTGTTTTGTTTAATAACACCTCTAGAGCACATTGATTTATTAGTCATCGCTATTGTCATTTTGACACAGTCATAGAGAGGAAACCTGCTCCATTTTTTCATTAGTAGCAAGGGATAGCACATACTACGGCCGTTGATATACCAGTCATGGTGCACTGGCTGGAACAAGAAATAACCCAATGAGCTCACCAACGGGGATCGATACTAGACCGACTGTGCATTAGGCATGCGCTTTACCACTGGGCTACGCCCCGCCTCTTAATTTATATAAGCATACTAGAGCTCAAGATCAGCATGAAATGGTTGCATTAATCAAGAAACATGATTAGAACATGGACATTTGACTTCACACAACTTTGGCGCTGTCCTGTTCTATGCATTATGATCATTGCATGCCAAGGGACTATCCCAATCTGACAGTTTAGTGGCGGCAATGTCTGTTACTAGAGGAAGACTAAGTGGAACTGCTTAGAAAACTGTTTTTAAAATAATTTGACGTCTCGTGACAGAATGATGTCCATTTTCATCTAATCCAAAGCACTTTTCTTCTATTTCCTTATTTAAGGTAGAACTAGGTTTTGTTTCCGGGGTGATAATTGGGATTAATGAAGAGAGGTAAAAACTGCAGCGATCTGTATCATAGTTGCATTTGTATTCTTCATAAGCTGAACCGAATACATGTATTTATGTAACATTTGCTAACTGTACAATTTATGTTTTTAATTCACACTAACCATTTGAAACACAATACTGATTTGATTGTTTTGATAATGTCTGGACCCGTTTTGTATAATAAAATCAAGCTCATAGTCAAAAACCAATCCTTTTTTATTTTAATGCACTGGACTGGTACCCTACATGTACATGTACCTTGGTTTCACTTCTGTCAAAAACCTCAATGACGTCACATAGTCTCGTTCAACCAGCCTTACAAGTGATGTTCCTAATGTGAGCATTAATGCTTGTTTTGTTTAACGACATCACAAGAGCACATTGATTTATTAATCGTTGATTATTGGATGTCAAACATTGTAATTTCGACAGTCTGATAGAGGAAACCTGCTACATTTTTCCATTAATGTCGACAACAGTCACTTTTTGAACCCTTGTTTTGGCTTCATACACAAATATAAATAAAACATATCCAACTGTAATTTTTTTATATTGATATATTTAACAAAAGGTACTTTTTATTTCTTTTATCTTTTAAAATTGAAACTTTTTATTGAAAAATAAAAACATACCAATCTGTAAAGAGTGTTGTCTGCTTATTGTAGGATTTTGACAGGGGTCAAGGTTAGTAGACAAGTTTTTATTTTAATGTGGCGAAGCATTGTAATAATATAGAGCTCTAATTTTGAATTTGAATGACATCAGTATTCCAATGATGTCACTTTGCATATTCTTACAATGTTATTATAACTATAAACCAAGTACATGACGTTTCCATTTTCAGAACACTGGAAAAATTCCAATGAAAAATTGCTATTGAAATGTTTTTGTTTGAATATTACTAATGCACCTGAATGTGCTTGAAGAAAATTGTGATTAAAAACTTGTACCTTTTACGAAATATGGATTTCAAGTGAAATTACGGCAAAATATGTAATATTTATTGTGTACAAGCTAAAACAAGGGTGCGAAGAGTAACTGTCATCGACGTTAGTAGCAAAGTACAGACAAGATAGCACATACCACTGGCTACAACAAGAAATAGCCCACTGACGAGGATCGATCCTAGACTGACCATGCATCAAGTAAGCACTTTACCACTGGGCTACATCCACCCACCCCCCTAATGTGAGACTCACAGGCTAGCGTATTTTGTTGGTGTATGAAATGTATTTTCAATATGCAAGTGTTTAAATAGCTCATTAAAGCAAAATAAATTTAATAATTCTTAACAACTCTGGTATTACAAATTTTATATGGTTTTAAACTGATCAATACCTCTCAAAACTGGACCCTCCATAAACCAGAATTTCCCCAAAACTGGACATTTTTCATGGTCCTTTTTTAAAATTCAGTACAGAACTTAACCTCTCTAAACTGAATACCTCTTAACACCGGACAATTTATTTGGTCCCTGAGGGTATCCGATTTAGAGGGGTTTCACTGTCAAAATATGGACATGTTAAGTGTTCCTCAATAAGTGTGTATTTAAAAAGCATAAATAAGTAGTTCTTTCATTCTGCAAAACATTTTCACTTTAGTATTCATGGACGTGAATACAAATTTGTATTTGTCACCTCATATTCATGATATATGTAATGTATTCGCCACCTAATGTATTCATTACACACCAAGATAATATCACATTATTTCTGTGAAACTTGTTTATAAAAATCTTTGTGTCTTTTTTATATTTGATTAGCAAACCAATTTGTGAAGCACAAAAGTGTTCATGAATTTCACAGAAATCGCCAAGTCTCAAATTTAAATACCGGTACTCTCGATTTTAAAATACTGTCATAACTGTTTTTATTTTACAGTATCTGAATTCTTTGGAAGTCTGAGCACATCACCATTGCTCAAAATAAATGTTTTGCTAAGCAGTTACACAAACAGATATTGCTGCCACTGAACTGTCAGATTGGGATAGTCCTGTGGCATGCAATGATCATAATGCATAGGACTGGACAGTCAGTGCTAAAGAATCCAGGCACTGTCCATGTAAATTCATGTTTCTCAGTTTAATGCAACCATTTTATGCCGATCGTGAGGTCTTGAGAACTTATATAACCTTAAATACATGCTGCTTGCACTCGTGCCAAAACAATTGTATTAAGTGTTAAAGGAATTATAATCAACAGTTTTCATTTACAAACAAGGCGAGAAAAAACTAATTTAGGTCACACCCCTGGTAACTTAGCACGCTAACTCAGCCCAGTAACACATGTAGCATTATAATCTAAAACAAATTCTTGTATACTAACCTCAGTAGTGTGTATATGTTAAATATCATCTTCTTTTTTTAATTCGAGCAATAGAAACAAAGTTAAAATAGCAAATATTTGTCACATTCTCAGAAGAGGAAGTGTCAAAATGGCGATTCTCGAGACATCTCATCTAGCGGGAATTGAATTTTTTCTTAAATCACCATGAAAATAAAAAAGCATTACAGGGCAATAAAGGAAATGTAATATATTTAGTTATAGCATTTCTTAAATGTAAAATGAAATTTATGCACACACACGTATTAAGTAGCCTAGTTTGAGCCGAAACCATCGGGCATAATGACCAATGTACAGTTTGGGGTCAAAAGTTTAGTTCATACCCTTCCAAATACGAAATAACGGTATCGGGTTGTGTTTTATTACTTAACTGGTATTTTTGAATATTCAGAAATTAATTATGTTTTATTTAAGTTACTAGTACATTCGTCTTAAAACCAATTCACGTTCAAGCATGCTCTCATGGGTACACAGCTAACGGGGCTGTCAACGACAGCACGTGCAGGACAGAGAGATAGGCCTAGTGATTAGACCCTAGTTGTTAGAGGTTATACTCGCACTGTTGAATCGCGGTTACTATTGGTTAAGGACATTTGGTGTTTTGCCACTTTTGAAAACCAATTATCCGTGACCTACTGTGTGTTTATGTTTCCAGTCTCAGTTAGCAGCACAGACAGTTGACCAACCAAGAAAACTTAAGTATCTCCAACTTTTTAATTAAATAGGGCAAAGACAAATGACCCGTATCAACATTAAAATACCTGTATTTATTATTATTATTATTTATGGTAGAAGAAGGAAGGAAGGAAATGTTTTATTTAACGACGCACTTAACACATTTTATTTACAGTTATATGGCGTTGGACACATGGTTAAGGACCACACAGATATTGAGAGGAAACCTGCTGTCGCCATTTCATGGGCTACTCTTTAGCAGCACGGGATAGTTTATATGCACCATCCCACAGACATGGTAGTACATACCACGGCCTTTGATATGCCAGTCGTGGTGCACTGGCTTATTATTTATGGTGATCAAGCCCGAAACATATGACAGTGTGTTTGTATGTAGGTCAGTATACTAGTGAGTGGTGTCAATAAAAGTTAAAAATGTCACACCTGTCACACGTCAATCCTTTTCTATTTAATCACCAAAGATATTTGTTTAAAGAAAGAAAGAAAAAAAGGAAAAGATGTTGTACCCGCTTATTTTACAGGTAGTATTAAACTTTAAATACCATGCAGCAATTTGCCAACTGCAAAATCTAAATAATACCGGGACCTGAAATGAAGCATGTTATCTTAAAAAGGGGGAGGGAGGGAAGGGGGGAGAGAGAGAGAGAGAGAGAGAGAGAGAGAGAGAGAGAGAGAGAGAGAGAGAGAGAGAGAGAGAGAGAGAGAGAGCACCTTCACATTAATCGTATCAAATATAATGTTTACGTAATCAAATAACTCGCTAATTAATATGAAAATTGCAATGTCTTCTAAGAATTCTTAGCTAATTTAATCAAAAATTACATATGAAATAAACAGCATGTATCCATTAACAAGAACAGTTATACTGATTGGCATACATGTATGCATTTTCTCAACTGAAACATGTATACATCTTCTCAATTGAAAGTTGAATTAATAACTGCAAACCCCCATCTGATATTGAAACATGTTTTGTATTTACTAAAGTTATATTAGAACGATAATGTAGCTTACTTCGTTGCTATCCTAACTTGCACCTTTTTTCTTTATATATATATTTGGTTAAACCTACGTCAGTGGGGAATAACAAACAATAAATTCAATAAATGAAATGAAATGTATTGGACATAATGCCCTATGTTCTATACTTTAACTAACTACACACCGCAAATATAATAAAGTATTGTATATTTTAAGTATGGACTAACAAATATAATGAAAGTCGCAAAGTAAAGAACTCACGGTGGCGTTGTACAACGCCACCTACCCTAGTATAGTGTTACGTTATTCTTCATAACTACACTTATTATAGTATAAATATATATTTTTAACTTTTTCTTCTTCTTCTTCTTCTTTTTCTTCTTCTGCTCTTTTTCTTTATGCTCCTTGAATTCAAATCGTGAGTTTTACCGCCTCCGTGAACTCCACAGTCGTCTCTTTTGCCCCAAAGTTTTTTTCCGATTGTTCTGGCCAGATGTTTTCTCTGATACTGTCATATGTTGGACATCTTTGCAGTACATGCTCTGGAGTTTGGGGTTCAGTGTTACAGTGGCAATGAGGTGTTGTTACCACTTTGAGTTTATAGAGAGGTGCACCGAGTCTGCAGTGCCCTGTCCTCAGTCTGAATATCATTGTTTGTTCTCGTCGGTTTAGGTGTATGATGGGGTCACTTGGATAAGTACTTCCTCTCCTTGTTTTCTAGGCTGTGTTGACCTTCCCTTTTATGAGAGTCTTCATCTCTGGAAGTGACACTCTGTGACGATGTTGTTGACATTCAGATGCTTGTTTGGCTAGTTTATCTGCAGACTCATTTCCTGTGATTCCACAGTGTGCTGGAATCCATTGGAGCTGAAATTTCTGGTGGCATGATCTTGGGACTTATTTCGAACTGATTGAAGTAGTGATTTGCAGTCGATGAGGAAGACGATGTTAGTGTTTGATATGGCTTGTTTTATGAGAAGAGACATTGCTTGGGTGACTGCTCGTTGGTCAGATCTGTAATTTGTTGACAGCTGGCCTGTTGAGACTGATAGTGACTTAGTTGTTCCGTCCGGATATTGGAGGTATGCACCATCCCCTCCATTTCGGACTGCACCTTGTGATGATCCGTCTGAGTAGACATGAATTCAGTGCTTTGTTGGATAGTGAGTACTTAGGTGTTCAAGTGTCAGTGCTTTATGTGCCTTAACTGATTGGTGCGCTTTTATTTAATGCCAGGGATGTTCAGGCAGACAGCGATGTCTTGGTTTTCGTCTTCATCTCTAGTGTATGGAGTCAGGATTTCTTATTCTTCTGGGTTTCTAAAGATGATGTCTTGATTTTCAGTTGAAAATTGTTTTGATAGGTGTTTGAAACTATTGCGCTTGAGTCTGTTGCTATTTGGATCTTGTATTTTCTGGTTCATTGGGTGCGTTTCTAGTCTCTTGGTGTGGTTCGCATTCCTAGTGATGATACGGAGACCCATATTCTGGATTTTTTTCTAGATGTTGTGTGTTTGTTTTGGCTGCAGTTGCAAAGGTGGATGATCCATATTCCATAACAGGGTGTACATTACCATTGTATACTTGTTTAAGGGTTTTGATGTCTGCTCCCCAGGTGGTCCCTGCAAGTTTCTTCAGAATCCTTAATTTGAGAAGTGCTTTTTCTGTGTTCTCAGTGTGAGGTACCCATATAAGGCGCTTGTAAAATGTGATTCCCAGATAAGTCGGGGTATCTTTCTGTGGTAGACAGGTATCTTCTAGGGTAATTTTGTACTTTTTAGGCTTGGTGGAGAGTGAGAAGAGAGTTGTTACCGTTTTGTTCTTGTTGATCTCAACTCCCCAGTTTTGGGCCCATTGCTAACTGCGTTGGTTGCATTTGTATGGCTACAGTTGTAGTGTATTCTGCTCGGGTCCAGATGGCTAGGTCATCTGCATGGAGTGCCCGGTGGATGCATGGAGAGAGTTGCTTTGGTAAGTCGTTCATAAAGATGATAAATAGATAAGGGGATATTACTCTTCCTTGTGGAACACCTTCTTGTACGTGAACCAGTTTGCTTTTGTTACCATCTAGCTTGACTCTTGCATGTCTTCTGGTCAGGAAGTTTTTGATCCAGTTGTACACGTTTCCCCGGATTTCCATTCTTGTGAAGTAATCCTTCCTTCCAGACTTTGTCAAATGATTTTGTCAAGTCAAAGAAGGTAGCAAGTACTTTTTCTTTCTCTTGGAAGGCATCCTCAATATCCTGGGCTAAGATATGTGACTTGGTCATCAGTACTTTTAAGTTTTCTGAATCCTGATTGACTGTCATCGAGCAGGTGATTTGCTTCAAGGTAGTTCAGAAGTCTAGCATTAATCATTTTCCCCCATGGTTTTTCCCTATGCAACGTAGGAGACTTATTGGTCTGTAGCTGTTTTGGGGGTTTGTTTTTCTTCACGATTGGTATTATAAACGAACATTTAAATTTGATAATCTTTTCAGGCCTTGATCTTAACTTTTTTCAGTGGTAGCACAGCGGTCTACCAGATTACAAAAATTGGTAGGCCCATAATTTTAATAAATTTACAAAAAAGAGAGAAAAAAGCAAAATATTATACTTTTATTTAAACGTTGTTTTAAAGGGACATTCCTGAGTTTGACGATTGTAATTACATATCAACTATATTTTTCTGCATAAAATATTAGTGGCTGTATATTAAACATGTTCCTGATCGTTCTAATATTTGTATTAGGTTAAATATCATTTTATTTCCTAAAATATTGGGGGGTTTTCGTACGTACGAAATTATTTGAAGACAAAATTCAGTCTGGGCTTCTTACAAATATTAAGACGACCAGAAACACATTGAATATACAGACACTGATATTCTAAACAAGAATATATATTTAATATGTACCGGGTGTCCCAGTTTCAAATTCCTCCCGTATTCAAGTTACTCCCCGGTAATTTGAACCTAGTTTCAGATTACCGGGGGTTACTCTATCTAGGTTTCCATACTTTTTATGCAAAATATGTGTTCGTGTAATATGAATTTTCATATTTTATAGGAATACTTAATATATATATCAACGTTTCGATGTAAAAAAAATATACCCCATTTGTGAAAATTTACTGGTTGTTGGGTGGGAGTAATTTGAAACTACGGGGGGTACTTTGAACCTAAGTTCAAATTACCCGGGGACTAACCTGCACCGGGGGGTAATTTGAACCTATTACAAACTGTATAAAAAGACAATGATTATGTATTAAGCGACCAACTTAACTGGATCAAAATTCGGGAATATACTTTACTTATACAGTCATAGTAATTATTTATTTTATTATTTTTTTTTTACACTTCTGTAAACAGATTATTTTGCATAAAACTATAAGCATTACTTCTCAGTGTATTTAATTAATTTATGTTTTTGGATCGCAGCTGTAAATTAATTCTTCTCACCAAACTCAATCATGACTAGATTTTGTGGAATATTACGCCAGACAAGCGGTAAACTGTAACCGAAACAAAAATAGTATGGATGTGACCGGTGCGTCAGTCAAACTCTTCAGTCTCGATTTTTCTGACCTTCGCTGTTTTCTTTATTCTTAAAAGCAACACATAAATGCAAATCAAGACACACACAAGCATTTTACAAAATGGCCTCCTTATTACGTTTGAATGATTATGACAGCCATTCAAGTGAGGGTGACAGCGAAACAGATGAAAAAACTGAAGATTTTACAACTCATTTACAACCTATTGATAAAAGCAATAGTATATCTTCATCTATTGCGTTAAATGCTGCACCGGTTGTTGTTTCAAATGTAGGAAAATAATCTTTGCTGCTTTTGCTCTCTCTCTCTCTCAGCCTCTTCAAGGCTCTTATATGAATTGTGCATGTTTGTTTGTTTTAGTGCTTATATTCAGTTAAATTACCGAGATCATGGAGATGCGAACCCAGTACTTACCAGCCTTAAACACTACACCACTGAGGCTGGTGGACATGGTACTTTCAATCAATCAATCGATCAACTGGTTTAACATGCTTACAGTGTTACACTGAGGTAACACTGTCAAATCTGCCTTGGTATCGTGGTTAAGCCATCGGACATAAGGTATAATATCCGTCCGGTCCCCACCATTATTATTTTTAGTTATGGTGATGGTTTGGGGAGGGGGAACCGGGCGGATATTTTTCCGATAGCTGAGGTATGTACCCAGGACAATGTGCTTGAACCTTAATTGGATATAAGCACGAAAATAAATTGAATTGAAATTAACAGTTGCATCCAATTAAGGTTTAATATCAAGTAGTTTAGAATTATGTAATGATCTCTGATACTTGCACAGTCAGTCATAATTCGATGCTCATGTGTGGGGTGGGGGGTAATGACACCTGACACACAAACACACACACACACACACACACACACAAAACATACCGTTACTATGTGAGACTGATACTAATGATTTTTTCATAATATATTTTAAATACATTTTAGTATGTCTTTAACCAGGTGTTAAAACGTCAGCTGATTAAAACATGTTGTTGTTAAATACAGATATTTTTGTCATAATGACTGTCCTTTGGTGCTTTTACAGTTTAGAGAACCATACCTGCACCTCTACAATCCTAACCCCATTGAGAGCAGGCTTTATTTATCATATCTGCAGTATAGATCCATGTATTCTACTATTAGTATTAGTAGTATTAGTTTTAACTTTAATATATAATTTTAGGATCTTGGAAAGGCACGTGTGATTGACAAGACCGTAAAAGAAATAAAGTACAACCCTAAATATGAAGAATTATATGCCCCTGAGGTAGGTTCCTACTCATGAAGTTGGATGTTAACCAAAGTTTCATGTTTACAATTATATTAATTTACCTGTCATTATACTTATAGGCATTGTGGAATTACATGCAGGTATATAATCATGGAAAAACAAAATTGAAAACAAATTGTTATGTAAAGAATACATTAACAATGGCGTAGCCAGCATGAGACGACAAGGTGTTTGCCTCGTCTGGAATTTCCCCAGATTTATTTATTGTTTTAAGGGTATGAACATATTTTAATTTTTATTATTAATGTTTTAAAATGAATATTGCCAAGTTAAATGTACATGTAATTCAACACCGTTTATCATATTTAGACGGATGTTATCTTAAATGTATGTAACAATGTTTAATTTTAAAAATATTTTGAAAGTCGCCTATATTTTGTCTGTGTGTATTCTATGACAGAAAATAGCTGTAATTATATTGTCTTATGTAGTTATGGTACATGTAACATGTATAACGGTGCTTTTAAGCACCACAGGTTTTTAAAAACATTTCTGTGACATTCCAAAACCAATATATAGTGAATTTTACATGAAATCTGTCTTTGTGTTTAATGAAATGTAATTATTTCAGTCAGTCAAAACTATATGTATTACATATATATTTTTGTTGTGAACTCTTCTCAGGCCGGGCCAGAAAACCCATATAAAACCCAGCAGTTTTCATCTAGTCGAAACATGTTGGCTGGGTTCGTGGAAGAAGCGCATGTAAACGACTTTCAGTTTGAGAATCAGAGAAGAACATTCACAAGTTTCGGTGAGTAAATCTTGACATGGGGATAATAAACGCTTGTTAAAGAAATCAACTAAAGTAAAAAAAAAAGGAAGTCTTTGTGAGTTCATGCAGGGCTTCTAGAATTTTTATAAAATCAACTAGTCATGGGATCAGTAATTTAAAAGAAATTACTAGCCACGATTAAAAATTCATTAGCCCTTCTTTACTTTAAGTTAATACAATTTCACTAAATAATAGTAATAATTGGATATGTCACCTAAAGATGGAGATAAAGCTTACAGACTTGAAACACTAACATTGGGGGGTGGGGTGAGATGGTTGCAGGATATTCATAATTTACAAAATAGACTTAACTGCAACATTTGACAAACAAAATTTCACTAGCCGTCGGGCATGGCAATAGTAGTTATTTACTAGCCCAACATTGGATATCACTAGCCATGGGAGTGGGACTACCATAATCTAGAAGCCCTGGTTCATGTTCATGTATGTCTGAATTGCTCGATCCTCCAAACAGAATTTCTTTCCATTCTGTATCCTGACCTCTCATTAACTGCATACCCTATACTGAATGTTCTGTCCCAATCCCCTTTCCCCTCTTGATGACACATCTTTTATGGCAGCATCACATAATCAAGTTATGGCCGTTATAAACGCTAACACCATAGTATGCTTAGATTTATTTTGGTTTGGTTTAATATTTCAATTCACGGATGTACAGTGTTAAACTGGTCAGCCACCCTTGGGGTAAATCAAAAGTGGCCCTTTTGGACACGAGACCTCTGAATACAGGTTGTAACTCTTACAGAATGTGAAAATATGTTTTGTTTATATTAGAATTTAGATGGTCATGTTATTGTTTTTTTATATGTTTTTTTTTAATGTTTCATTTGAGTGATGTACATGTATTAAATCAGCCAACCAATGGGTTAATTAGACAGGTGGTTACTGAATACAGGTTGTCACTTTTACTGAATGTGTAAACATGTTTTTTTTATTTAATACAGTATGTTTAAAAACATATTGAACTGAGATTTGCTTGCTAGATACATTTTGAAAATGCAGTGAGTTTATTAATAGGTGGCAGGCTGCGATTTGTGGCTGCTATTGCATACTGTTATAAACCTCTGCATTCAATAAATATAGGGGCAGGACATAGCCCTGTGGTACAGCACTCACCTGATGTGCAATTGATCTAGGATCAATCCCCGTCGGTGTCACCATTGGGCTATTTCTTGTTCCAGCCAGTGTTCCACAACTGGTGTTACAAAGGCCATGGTATGTATTATCCTGTCTGTGGGATAGTGCATATAAAAGATCCCTGCTGCTAATCGAAAAGAGTAGCCCGTGAAGTGGCCACAGCAGGTTTCCTCTCTCAATATCAGTGTGTTTCTTACCGTTAACCAATGTCCAATGTCCAGTGCCATATAACTGTAAATAAAATGTATTCAATGTGGCGTTAAATAAAACATTTCCTTCCTTCAGTAAATATAGTCATTTACTTTTCTCAAACAGCCTTCTATTATCAAAGATAATGAACAACCCAAAATGGTATACAATGATTACTCATTTAGTATTCTGTATTTATCCCTTATGTGGTGATTGCAGGTTATGCCATGGATCCGAGCGTCGACAAGGAAGTTGCTGACGAAGTCGTAGTTGGAGACGTAAAAGCTTCAGAAGAAAGCAAAGGTACTTTGATGTATAATTGAAGAGGTTTTTGTTTACAAGTAAACAAGATATCAGTTTGACAAAAAACTATATTTTATATTTCACTGGAGGTCATAATAATGATTTTTTTTTTATTTTAAGCCCCGCAGATAAATTCCAGTCCCCTTTAAACATATAATTATGATACTGTACACAACTATGTACAGTTGCCTTTAACCATTTTTTTCATGTCAAAAATAACTCTTGGGTCTTGTTGTCCAAGAGGTGGGACATAGCCCAGTGGTAAAGTGCAAGCTTGATGTGCGGTAGGTCTAGGATCAGTCCCCATCAGTGGGACCATTGGGCAATTTCTCATTCCAGTCAGTGTACCATGATTGATATATTAAAGACTGTGGTATGTGCTATCTTGTCTGTGGGATGGTGCATAAAAAAGATCCCTTGCTACTGACTACCCAGTATATGTCAGAATTACCAGTTGTTTGACATCCAATAGCCAATGATTAATAAATCAGTGTACTCTAGTGGTGTCATTAAACAAAACAGGTTTTTGTTGTTGTCCAGCTGCCTGTGGTTTCTCTTGGATAGAGGTAAGCTAAGTGTAACAGAATCTGTGAATTAAAAAAATAATAAAAAAATGAAATAAATTTTCCACCCCTGAAGTAAATGTGGATGAATAATAGTGCATTTGTTTTATTAAGGCTTAATTACAACTTCATGTCTATAATAGTGCATTTGTTTTATTAAGGCTTAATTACAACTTCATGTCTATAATAGTGCATTTGTTTCATTAAGGCTTAATTACAACTTCATGTCTATAATAGTGCATTTGTTTCATTAAGGCTTAATTACAACTTCATGTCTATAATAGTGCATTTGTTTCATTAAGGCTTAATTACAACTTCATGTCTATAATAGTGCATTTGTTTCATTAAGGCTTAATTACAACTTCATGTCTATAATAGTGCATTTGTTTCATTAAGGCTTAATTACAACTTCATGTCTATAATAGTGCATTTGTTTCATTAAGGCTTAATTACAACTTCATGTCTATAATAGTGCATTTGTTTCATTAAGGCTTAATTACAACTTCATGTCTATAATAGTGCATTTGTTTCATTAAGGCTTAATTACAACTTCATGTCTATAATAGTGCATTTGTTTCATTAAGGCTTAATTACAACTTCATGTCTATAATAGTGCATTTGTTTCATTAAGGCTTAATTACAACTTCATGTCTATAATAGTGCATTTGTTTTATTAAGGCTTAATTACAACTTCATGTCTATAATAGTGCATTTGTTTTAAGGCTTAATTACAACTTCATGTCTATAATAGTGCATTTGTTTCATTAAGGCTTAATTACAACTTCATGTCTATAATAGTGCATTTGTTTCATTAAGGCTTAATTACAACTTCATGTCTATAATAGTGCATTTGTTTCATTAAGGCTTAATTACAACTTCAATAATAGTGCATTTGTTTTATTAAGGCTTAATTACAACTTCATGTCTATAATAGTGCATTTGTTTTATTAAGGCTTAATTACAACTTCATGTCTATAATAGTGCATTTGTTTTATTAAGGCTTAATTACAACTTCAATAATAGTGCATTTGTTTTATTAAGGCTTAATTACAACTTCATGTCTATAATAGTGCATTTGTTTTATTAAGGCTTAATTACAACTTCATGTCTATAATAGTGCATTTGTTTTATTAAGGCTTAATTACAACTTCATGTCTATAATAGTGCATTTGTTTTATTAAGGCTTAATTACAACTTCATGTCTATAATAGTGCATTTGTTTTATTAAGGCTTAATTACAACTTCATGTCTATAATAGTGCATTTGTTTTATTAAGGCTTAATTACAACTTCATGTCTATACCATTGGTTTATATCAACCATACAAGGGGATTTAATTGATTTTGGGATAATCACTGAGAATTTCTTTTAAATCATGGGATCAGTGATTTTTAAAATTTACTAGCCACGATTAAAAATTCACTATCCCTACTTTACTTCAAGTTAACACAATTTGACAATATAATAGTAATAATCAGATTTGTCACCTAAAGAGTGAGATAGTGCTTAAAAACACTAACAATGGGGATTTGTGTGGGGCAGGATATTCATATTTACAAAACAGACTTAACTGCAGCATTTGACAAAAACCCCAAAAACATTTCACTAGCCATCGGGCATTGCAATAGTAGTTATTTACTAGCCCAACACTGAATATCACTAGCCATAGGAGTGAGGATACCATAATCTAGAAGCCCTGCACTGAGCATGTATCCCTGAACAGTGTATCAAACATTTCCCCTAATTTTGTAATAACCCTCTTCAGATAACAAAATGTTTAGAGAGACAAGGACTGGGATGTGGAGGTGGAAAGCAGAAGTTGAAAGATAGAAGGAGCCGCCAGATCAGGAAGAAATGAGATGGAAGTCAAAGGAGAGAAAGAAAAGGGGGAAGCGGGATAAATAAAAATAAACGTTTTGTATCAAGTTTGTAGTAACATGTCAAAACCATAACGCATTAAAAAATGTCCTTGATTGCATTCATTGAAATGATAAAGGTAACAATTCCTTTTACTTAAAGGTCTGTTATCACACACACATGGTTTTAATGAAATATTACAAATGGAAGGGACAGTGTGAGCAATGGAAATGCTGTTACACTGTGATCTCTCTCACTGTAATATGATAAACCTGATACTGTCTCTTCACAGGCCTTACAGTGTTTGAAACAAATCCACAAAAAGCTGCGAAAAGGAAAAAGATGCAAAATCGTGATCCATCTGACATTGAGGGCTACCTGGGGCCGTGGGGCAAGTACCAGGATGAACAGACGGTCATGAAGCCAAGTGAAGTGAGTGGTTACTGTTTCACACCAACAAGTAGATTAGAGTTACAGGGCTCGAATTTAACAGCGGCCATGCGGCAAATAGCAGCAGTGCTCTAGTCATATCATCCAATGCCCTGAAAATTAAACAAAGTCTCACAGCCAAACTGGCTTGGCCTTAGTTTGCATGTTCATAATTAGTCATCATACTCAAATGCATCACCTGTAAATTGTTTATTATGAGAACATGCAGGGCCAGCTCTGGGTGTGCAAAACCTTTTGCCAAATTATATCCGTAAATGCAAAACACAGTTATTTTCCAGCAAATATCAATGATTGCATTTTTTTTTTTTTCCGCTAAATTAAAATCAAATTTGCCAATTGTTCCTAAAATTCGCAAGTGGCAGAGTTAGCCCTGAGTCATGAAATGGTTCACACTTCTTTATTTTGAATGGATGTTGATGTGCTGTATTAGACATTTGTTGAAGTTTGCCTTGTTCTGTAATTTTATATTTAACAGCTCTGGATAAGGAGTGAAAGCAAGTTCAAAAACAGTTGCAAGAAACATTAAATGAGTAAAATCAATAATCTGAAATGATATAATAAATCATAATTATAGGATATTAAACAAGCTTTCATTTCATATCATGTTTATGTCCCAAGTGAAATAATTTTCATTGTCACTCGCTAAAGCTCGTGACAATTGAACATTATTTCACTTGGGACATAAACATGATACGAAATGATAGCGAGTTTAATATCCTATTTATTACCCATAATCGATCTTAATTTATATCACTCGTTTCGTTGACGTTCCTGTATGACATCAAAAATATTACGTCCCACTTGGCATTCTAGTGGGACGTATCACTTTGGTATGTACCGAGATATTTTTAACCATATGGGTAATAATTTGTGATTTTCCACAACAGGAGGAACAAAAGTTTAAAAACAAATGCAAGAAACAACATTAAATCATCAAAATCGTCAATAATCTGAAATCATGTACTAATATCATAATTTGTGATTTTTCACAACAGGAGGAACAAAAGGAGCTTGACGTAATTCTCGCCAAGCGCAGTAAAGCTGGAAAACAGGTGGAAGAGAAAGCCATGGAAGAGAAAACAACATTACACAGTATGTGAAAGATAAAATTAATAATTAAAAATTGTATGTTCAGTCAATTATTTAGAGTAATTTTGATCTCAGTTTTTTACTACTTAGTAAATAGTATTTGATGTTTTGATGGGTTTAATTATGTTTGAGAGAAGATGGTAGCAAACCTTTAAAACTATTGAGAGAGAGGGTTGGTTGGGAGAGAGAGTGATTGAGATGTGTGGGAGAGTGAGAGAGAGAGAGGAACGAAGTAAAAACAAAGACCTAGAAGATCTCTTGCTACTAATGGAAAATTGTTGCAGGTTTCATTTCTTAGACTATATGTCAAAATATCCAAATGTTTGACATCCAATAGCCGATGGTTAAAAAAAAATCAATGTGCTCTAGCAGTGTCGTTAAACAAAACAAACTTCTTTTTTAAGACCTACAAAAATTGAGAACCATAAAATAACAGAAATTGGAATATTATTAAAAATAAAAAATAAATATAGAAATTATTGATGTCCATCTATGCCATGTTGTGATTGTTATTGTCTTGGGGTTTGTGTTTTCCAGTCAAAGATGCCTACGACTACCAAGGCCGATCATATCTTCATGCCCCGCAGGATGTTGGCGTGAACCTCAAGTCGGAGTTTCCACCAGAGAAGTGTTTCCTGCCGAAGAAGCAGATTCATACGTGGTCTGGTCACTCCAAGGGGGTTGCTGCTATTCGATGGTTTCCACAGACTGCCCACCTGTTACTGTCCTGTAGTATGGACTGTAAGATAAAGGTACATAAAACTAATGCTGTCTTTTACAGTAGATGGAATATCAGGGCTTTAGATCTCACTAATTTGGGTACAACAGGGACTTATATCTTTTCTGAGCGAGGGAAGTCGTACTGTCATTAACAGCTGGTGGAGAGTTATCAATATTCAGAAATGCTTTTCAAGTTATTTTAATGTAAATAAAATAAAAATTTCTGTGGTTTTGAGGTGAAATATTTAAGGTTGGTACTTAATTTGATTGTTTTGGGCATTTGTATTTTGGGCACAATGTTTTTCGCATTGACTTTGATGCATTCTAAAGCCACGGAATATGTGTAATACCAGGGTATGAATTGCAGGATAAATGGATTAGATTAAATGTTGGATCAGGAAGTTGAATACAGCATGGTGATTTGAAGTTGAAAATGAAAGGAATTTAGGTCATGTATTTGTTTACATTGTTTACACGCCTTTGAGAATTGAAAGTTGACATAACCCAGTCATGGGTTATGCAAAACAAATTCAAATAACCTATTTTATTTTGGCAGAACACATTATGACTATGTAAAGGAAGTCCTAAATATTATATGCATGTGAAAAATAGGTTATCAGGCTTTGGATATGGAATTTTTTCTTCTTCTTCTTCTTCTTTTTTTTTTTTTTTTTTTAGGATTCTGCCGGACTCATAAGCATGATGTAGCATAAATATTTTAGGATTCTTTGTCATAATCTTATGCTTCTGACCCAAAACCTGGAATTCTCAGAAGCATGGAATCGTGCTAAGCTCACAGCCTGGTTATGTAAAATCACACTTGCACGATCATTGTGCGAATGAAGCTACCGTTCTCGCAATTTTCAGAGGCCATGTTTAGTTAGTTTGTTTAAATGTGCAATGAAAATGTATATGAAAAATTAATTTATCATATTTTGGGTTTAGTAGATTGTGTGAAAACACTTTCTAATTATGAGCATTTTCACAAGGGATGGGGTTTTAATGCTACACCAAAAATATTCCGTACAAACAACATTTTTAATGTTTATTTTAGGAGGGGTAAAGGGGTAGCAAAGAGTCCTCCCTATAAGCTTGTGGAAATGTTAAAAATTGTCCATGGCCCCTTGGCCTCTTCAGTTTTATTTTGCAGCTCCACACGTAATTTTTATTATTTTGAGAGTATGTTTTATGATCATTAGTCCAGCCAGTGTCTATAAAAAGTAAATGGCAACCCCTGCAATTGCCCGCGGCAATGACGTGGAGATGGCCATTGAGTTTTTAATTCTACACAGCACTTATTTGCCTTGGACTATATTCATTTTGTTTTTTAATGGCATGTTTTTTTTTGCCGTAGACATTTTCTTAATTGCAGGGTTGAACAGTTCATTCAAATCTAATATGTTGTGTATTTAAATTCAGATTTGGGAGGTATACAAAGAGAGACGGTGTATTCGGAGTTACATCGGCCACAAGCAGGCAGTGCGCGACATCACCTTTAACAACAGCGGCAACGAGTTCCTCAGCTGTGGATACGATAGATACTGTAGGCTGTGGGATACAGAAACAGGTAACAGTACATGACATTGTGTGATAATCGGGGCGGAATATAGCCCTGTGGTAAAGCCTGGCCTGATGCACAGTCAGTTTGGGATCAGTCCACACCGGTGGGCTCATTGGACTATTTCTTGTTCCAGCCAGTGCACCACAACTGGTATATCAAAGGCTGTGACATAGTGGATATAAAAGATCTTTTGCTACTAATGAAAAAATGTAGCGGGCTTTTTCTCTAAGATTATGTCAAAATTACCAAATGTGTGGCATCCAATAGCTAATGATTAATAAATCAATGTGCTCTAGTGACGTCACTAAACAAAACAAACTTCAATTATTTTCTTTGTGATAATCATAGTATGTGAGGTACTACATCACGAGCTGACAATCAGAACTGGTTATGTCCATGATACATGTGATATGAGTGGGTGAAAAGCCAGGTAATTTAAAACAAAGTTAAATTGCCTTCATTTCAGATTTTTAATTTTGTTTTAATCTTTAAAACTATTTTGGAAAACAATGATTTTGGACAGAGCCAGTTCTGGATGTACACACTATTACTACTTTAAGACAAACTATTACTACTTTAATTGTTTTATTTTCAATTGTTAACTTTTCTCTGTAAAATGTTTACTGATTTGTAAATGTTGCAAGTGGCAACTTGAGGATACACTTGTACTAAATCTTTTTGTAAGTTTAATTAAAAAGGGAATTAATATCTAATCTTTTCATCATGTATGCTTTTACAACCCAACTTTTTTTCACCCTGTTACTTTGTATATTATATACTTTTAGAAATAAAGCAACCCCCCCCCCCCCCCCCAAAGAAAAAGAAAAAAAGAGTAATTTTGTTGTTATTCTTTTGATTATTTGACACAAATGTAGATTGAAAGTTTATATTAATTCTGTTTCTGTTTGCCGTCTTGTGTTCAGGTGAGTGCAAGTCGCGCTTCACGAGTCGCAAGGTACCGTACTGCATCAAGTATCACCCTGAAGAGGACAAGCAACATCTGTTTGTTGCCGGAACATCCGACAAGAAGATTGTGTGTGTGAGTATGTTTGGCAGACTGAGATTTTGCGCATACAGGTGGGATCTAGCTCAGTCTGTATTGCACTCACCTGAGGTGCTTGGATCATGGGATCAAATCATCTCAGCTGACTTGTGTGCTCTATGACTGCATATTTCAGGCTGTAGTAGATGCTATATAAACGCAGGTAAATACTGTGGTATGTGCCAATCTAATTAAAATTAGCTCCACTATTACATGTGGATCTAACAGCAGCCCGTTGGAGTTCATGTCCGGTTGACCTTTCATTCGACCAATCAAAACCTTACTTACAAAATCATGCCAGTGATTTGAAAAAAAAAATGAAAATATTCGGGTTTATGCCGAGGGTATATGAAATAATTCGGGTGAATTACGAAGTATGCCGGAAACTAATTTCAATATAAAATTTTATATAAAATTCGTTTCAAGACGGGAAAAAACCTGTGATGGTATAGCCAATAAATCTGTTTATACTAGTATACAACTGCACTTTTCCCCCTGTTTTTTCAATGTTGAAATAGACCAACAAGTTCGCCTATTGCATAATTAGTCTCGACCAATATTTTTTGAATTTGTATGCTCCCGAATAACGTTATAAAAGGCGAAGTGTAATTGGTCGATATTTAAATTGTTATTTATAGATGAAATGTCACATGGACATGGGAGTCCATGCAATGCTGTTTAGATCTACTGGCGAGACCAGTAGAGCTAATTTTAATCAGATTGGGTATGTGCTGTCCTGTCTGCTGGAAAGTGCATATAAAAATCCTAGTGCCAGTGCATCATGACTGGTATATCAAAGGCCATGGTATGTGCTATCCTGTCTGTGGGGATGATGCATATAAAAGATCCCTTGCTACTAATGTGAAAATGTATCGGGTTTCCTGTGAAGACAGTCAGAATGACCAAATGTTTGACATCAAATAGCCAATGATTGCAGGGCATCTAGATTATGGTAGCCCCACTCCTGTGGCTAGTGATATTCAGTGTTGGGCTAGTAAATAACTGTTGCAATCGCCCGACTAGCGAAAAACATTTTATCAAATGTTGCAGTTAAGTCTTATTTAGTAAATATGAATATCCTGTGCTGACCACAACCCCCCCCAATGTTAGTGTTTTTAAGCTCTATCTCCCTCTTTAGGTGACATTTGATTATTACTATTATTTAGCAAAATTGTATTAACTTAAAGTAAAGTAGGGCTAGTGAATTTTTAATCTTGGCTAGTATATTTTTAAAACCACTGATCCCATTGTCATTAAGCAAAACAAACTTTTATGTTTAAAACATACATACACATGTAGCATGGTGTCAGATGTTTTAAATCTTCTCTACAGAGAAACAGATTTACACGAATACTATAATAATTATAACACTGTTCACTTCACGTGGGAATATCTGTGTTATCACCCACTATAAGTGGATCTATTGTTTTTTATTTACAAATTGTGGTAAATTTATACCTGTCTTTTTCACTGATGTGTTAAATATATTGTGTCTGTCATCATGTTATACTATTTGTGAATGTTTCAGTGGGATATCCGGTCGGGGGAAATCGTTCAGGAGTATGACCGTCACCTTGGTGCTGTGAACTCCATTACGTTTGTTGATCAGAATCGTCGGTTTGTCAGCACCTCCGATGACAAGAGTCTCAGGGTCTGGGAATGGTTAGTCACTGTGTTTTGTTTTTAATATGTTTTTAGTTTCAGTTTAATTAATATATAGAGGTTTCATCATGAGACTCAGTGTTTTCTAATATGGAAAATATCAACCGAGTCTATGTTAATCAGTATTTTTCGAGGCTCTGCCTCGACAATTACCAATTAACTAGACGAGATTGATATTTGACAAATTAAAAATCACAAGTAGCGAATTCTATTTATCCTACAACACTTCTAAAATAACATTTTAATTAAATTTTTAGTAAATCACAGTACTAAAGTCGCCTCAATCGGTAATATGATGTCATCACGATTAGCACAAATTGCTTTGACGTCACGCATTTTAACTAAATCTTACGAAAACGTATACAGGTCTTGTTGGCTTGTAAACGACCCATTCACATCAACACATTATTACCTAGAGACCTTGCAAATTTGCATATACCTTTAAATTTGCAAACCTTTATTAACTGGGTTAATACACTAAAATATCACATGCGTTTATGACATGAATATCATCAGTACATTATAGGATAAATAGTTATTATCTTTCATTCATTCATCATTCATTCATTGTAAAACACTTCGTAATCATTATATTTTAGGGATATTCCTATTGACCGTAAATACATTGCTGATCCATTCATTCATGCATTCATTCATTGTAAAACACTTTGTAATCATTATATTTTAGGATATTCCTATTGACCTCATATACATTGCTGATCCATTCATCCATTCATTCATTCATTCATTCATTGTAAAATACTTTGTAATCATTATATTTTAGGGATATTCGTATTGACCTTAAATACATTGCTGATCCATTCATTCATTCATTCATTTATCATTCATTCCTCCCTTGTAAAACACTTTGTATTCAATATATTTCAGGGATATTCCTGTTGACTTCAAATACATCGCTGATCCATCTATGCATTCCATGCCATCCACAACGTTATCACCAAATGGTAAGAATTATTTCTATTTAAATGTACTTAAACCGTGGCAAAGGCCACTATATGTTTCTAACTCTGTGAGAGTATTTTTAACATGCCATTGACTGATAATCTTATAGTTTTACCTGTATCTTTACCTGTACCTGTATTACCTGTGGTTTATTTGGAATTTGATTTCATGCATGTTGTCAGGGAAAAATCACGAATTACTTAACTACTGTAGGGTTATTTTTCCTTTAGCCTATTTTAGTACTGGATTTATAATAATTGAGTATACAATTAAAATAGCCTTTATTAGAAATTAGAACATACGTAATTTCATCTCCTGATGTTTGACTACAACTTTGCAAAGCACTTTGTGTCTGTTTTTTTTTAACTTTACTTTATTATACAGTCAACCTTTAAAGGTCACTTTTGACAGCCCATAAAGTGCACTACGACTGGTATATCAAAGGCCGTGGTATGTGCCATCCTGTCCATAGTGATAGTGCATATAAAAGATCCCTTGGTACTAATTGAAAAATGTAGCAGGTTTCCTCTCTAAGACTATGTATCAAATTACCAAATGTTTGACATCCAATAGCCGATGATTGATAAATCAATGTGCTCTAGTTGTTTTGTTAAACAAAGCAAACTTTAACTTTACCAAGTAAAAAAAGTGATATTTAAATAGATATTACTTTTCCGACAGCGGCAGTGGTGGCAACAGTGTCAACTTTTACATTAAAGTTTTATGTTTAGATCCGTTTCTCACAAACTATAATTCCTAGGTCAGTGAAACTTGGTTTATAGTTGTATCTATGGCTGTTCATCACAGTGCACTGGAAAGGTTTATTGTAGGTGAGACATTTAAGTCCCTAGAATTCTGGTTTCAATAATGATAAATGATTTATTTTAACAAAAACACAAAAAAAACAAAAAACAAAAGTTAACACAGGTTTCAATGTACAATGACTTTCAATAATATCAATGATTTTTTTCAAGAATATTAATGATTCAGTAATTACAATAACATGGCTTGTGGTTTATTACAGGTAAATGGCTGGCGTGTCAGTCGATGGACAACAAGATCTGTGTTTTTAATGTTCTCAACCGGTTCAAGTTCATGAGAAAGAAGACGTTCACTGGGCATATGGTAAGAACATTGTAATAGGAATCCAGTTTTTATTCATTTACATGTATTGTATATTTGTTAGATTGTGTTATCTTTGTCATGGTGAGACAAGGACATTCTTACCTTTCTTAGTAAAATATACATTCGACCCATGCCAGCCCCAACTCCGTAAACTGGCTGCAGACACCAACATCCTTACCACAAGTAACAAAATGTGTCGAGTGCTAGAGGAGACCAAACTGGTAATTGCGGAAAAACTAAAAGCTACCACTGGCAACATTCTGAGGGCTAACAAACTTAAACTCCCGACATCATATAAAACTACATGGGGTTGTCGCCCGTGTCACAGGCCCAGGTGTAAAACTTGTGAAAAAATTACATCCACCCTAAATATTGCCAGCAAGAACAATAAAGTGTTCCAGATAAAAGACAGTGTAGACTGTAGTACAACTTTTGTTATTTACTGTCTGACTTGTATTAAGTGCAAAATGCAATATGTAGGACAAACTACCCAACCATTCAGTACCCGACTCAGTAATCATAGGCACAACATTCTGTATAATAAACAATCTAAAGCACCCCATGTGGCCCCTCATTTCAATATAGCAGGACATGATTATAATTGCATTGTGTTACAAAAGATTGTTAATCTTCATAAAACTAAATTGAACATTGCCGAATCACTCTGGATGCACCGTTTGAACACAATGTGGCCTGACGGACTTAATGAGTATGAGCAGTCATTGACTCTTCTTTTGTTACTTTCCCCCAGTCGGCTTATCCTGTGATTTCTTTAGTCTTTTAACTTGATATTTTCACTGCAACTGTTTTTATTCACCTGATTTTAATACTGAGCTCCTGGTTTTAGGTTTAGTTTGTTCCTGAGGATGTCAGCATTTAGCTGACGAAACGTTGAGCCTTTTAACTTGAGATTTTTAATTGTGGTTTTTAGACAGAGACTTTATTTTATCATTAGTAAAATATAGCACACTGTAAAATTTATTTTAAAGTTGAAAAGGATGTAGTAATAAATAACCTTATTAATTATTATCCAATGTTTTAGCAGCTATCAAGTTTTACTGAGGAGATCACGATTCACCAACAAGCTATGTAAAATAACATGGCTTGTCATTTTTTATACTGTTGGGGTGTGACGTAGCCCACTGGTAAAGTGTTTGCTTGATGCACGGTCGGTCTGGGATCGATCCCCATCAGTGAGCCCATTGGGCTATTTCTCGTAGCCAGTGCACCATGACTGGTATATCAAAGGCTGTGGTATGTGCTATCCTGTCTGTGGGATGGTGCACAGAAAAGATCCCTTGCTACTAATGGAAAAATGTAGCGGGTTTCCTATCTAAGGCTGTGTCAAAAGTACCTAGTGTTTGACATCCAGTAGCCGATGATTAATAAATCAATGTGCTCTAGTGGTGTCATTAAACAAAACAAAGTTGTTGTTTTTTACAATAATACAACATACAAAACAATCCTTTATTACCGTAAAAGATCCCAACCAGTGCGTCACAACTGGTCAAAGGTGGTAGTGTGTGCTTTCCTGTCTGTGGGAAAGTGCATATAAAAGATTCCTTACTGCTAATAAAAAATGTAGCAGGTTTCCTATCTTGACTACAATTCAGAATTACCAAATGTTTGACATCCAACAGCCGATGATTAATTAATCAATGTGCTCTAGTGGTTGCGTTAAACAAAACAAACTTTTACATCAATAGAGAATACGATACACACAAGAAGATTGTATAAAACAATCAATACACCCACAACATACAAGATATTTATTTACAAGACATGAAAAAATGCATTAAATGTAAATGACACTATTAAATGAGGGTCAGGACGTAGCCCAGTGGTAAAGCATTCGCTTGATGCATGGTCGGTCTGGGATCGATCCCTGTCAATGGGCCCATTGGGTTATTTCTTGCTCCAGCCAATGCACCATGACTGGTATATCAACAGCTGTGGTATGTGTTAACCTGTCTGTGGGATGGTGCATATAAAAGATCCCTTGCTGCTAATCGAAAAGAGTAGCCCATGAAGTGGCAACAGCAGGTTTCCTCTCTCAATATCTGTATGGTCCTTAATCATATGTCCAACACCATATAACTGTAAATAAAATGTGTTGAATGCGTTGTTAAATAAAACATTTCCATTTCATGTTAAATTATTATATATTAATTTGATTAATTTAAACATTTATTCTAAGATGGATATCATATAGTTTGTTGATGTTCCCCTAAGGCAAACACCTTGGGGCTGTCAAAATGTTGGATATTTATTTTCACGGAATTAATATTCCTACGTTATTTCTCAATTTTTGATTTTTTACAAGATTAATAATAAATAGTTTTGTCTATATTTGAACATTGAATGAGAGTAAAATCAGTTATTACTTTCAATGTTTTAGGGGTTTTTTTTGTGGGTTTTTTTTTTTTTTTTTTGGGGGGGGGGGGGGGGGGGGGGGGGGGGGTCATTTTATTTACATAATAATAAGTCACGTATTGGTCACAATATTTTTTTTTATGTTGAAGGTCAAATGGTAGTTCTGTATACACATAGATCAGAATATTGAATGAGAATAAAAGGATAGATTTTACATAATATCTTACAGGGGTAAGTTACTGTTAGGTAAGATAGCCTCAAGATATTTATTTACAAGAGTTGAAAAAATAATGGTCTCATCAATATGTAAATAACATGCTACGTTTTTTCATTCCAGGTTGCTGGTTATGCTTGCTGTGTTGACTTTTCACCAGACATGAGGTAATTATTTTGGACATATGCTGAGGCATCATTAAATAGCTCATCATTCTTGATTATAAATAAGAGAATTTTTAAGAAAATTCTCTGGATCACACTTATGAAGCGGGTTTTTTCTCTTAAACACAGGTATATAAACATAGATGTATGTTGTTGCTCATGTATATGACAGAAACAGGCTTAGTAAATCCGGTCCTTTATGTCATATGTTTATACAGTCATACACTATGTGTGATCTACGAAAGGGGTGGGATTTAGCTCAGTCAATTGAGTGCTCGCTTGAGATGCTTGCATCACAGGATCGAACCACCTCAGTGGATCCATTCAACTGACTGAAGTTTTTCTTGTTCCAACCAGTGCACCACAACTGGTCAAATACTATGGTATGTGCTTTTCTGTCTGTGGGAAAATGTGTATAAAAGATCCCTTTCTGCATTTGGAAAAATGCAGCTGGCTTCCTCTGATGACTACTTGTCAGAATTACCAAATGTTTGATTAGTTAATCAGTATGCTCTAGTGGTGTCGTTAAACAAAACAAACTAACTTTTTTTAAATTGATCTAAGATGTTTGTCTCTTTACAGCTACATTATATCGGGTGATGCAGACGGCAAGCTGTTTGTTTGGGACTGGAAAAGCACAAAGCTCTACAGCAAGTGGAAGGCACACGATGACGTCTGCATTGGAGTCCTCTGGCACCCACACGAGACATCCAAGGTTGCTACCTGTGGGTGGGATGGTGTCATCAAGTACTGGGACTGATCACAAACGATGTCGGTAGAGTGGTATCAGTTGTACTGATGGATAATGAACAGAGTAAGGATACAGGAATGTAATTGCTATCCATTTCATGGCCTAAGCAGTGCTTCAAGCGACCAAGTGGCTCAGCTCTAAAAGCAGAGATGGAAAGCAGATTTAAAAGTGCTCTGGATGTGTATAGAATTTGGAATCCCGTGTTTGGGATCTTGTGTAGAGAACAAGGTTCTTTTCAGGAAAGCAAAAGTGAAGTCTGGTACATCATCACCAGACAGGATGGCATTTAAAAATAAGGAATAAAATTGAAGATCACAAGATTGTTAATGACTGGATGAAATTTCACAAGATACCTCATTTGTCAATAAGATATTTAGGAGAAGCCTGGGTGAAAGATAACTTGATGATAAAGTCATCTGAAAAAACCAAATTGCATCACTAGGGAAGAAATTGGGTCAGTGAATGAACAAATTAGAAAATATCTCTTGGTTATTGCGAAGGAAAAACAAAAATTGAGAGGGCATTGATTGTTCACTGTCGAATATCTGGTTTTTAAACACCGCTCATATTATGGTATGGGATTGTCATCCCAATATTTCATTGTTCATTGTAGTACATGATCTCTCACCCTAATGTATATAATTATGTACATTGTGTGTACATAGCAATTTTTAAATAAAACCATCATGTTTTTTTAAAAACATGTTTTTGTGTGTTTTTATATCCAAATCTAGATTGTGGTCTAACTGTTGTCTAATAATCTGTTCAACATGGAGGCATAGTTCATGTTGGATAAAACATGCATGTATCTTAAAGGGACTGTCTTGAGTTTGCAGCCAGTGTGAGATGTTTTCGACTAACAGTGTTTTTGGTAACTAAAATGACATATTAAATAGAATCTCTACCCCTGCAATCTTGGCACTACGAAATCGTAAAACCATCGTAGGGTATGACGTCACTACAGCACATGCTATAGTGATGTCAGAGCCTACGGTGATTTTACGATTTCGTAGCGCTAAGATAGCTTAAAAAATATGGGCCCAGGGCTGGGAATTCTCCTTGGATCCGCAGTTTTCCTCGCATCTTAATTGTCCTTGCCACCGGACCCCTCTAGATTTCCTCTTTTTTACAATTCACCACCCCAGACCCCTCTAGATTTCCTCTCGTTTTTTTTTTACAGTTCACCAATTCCCACCCCTGCTACCCTAAGGAAGGGACAAGTAACACGGGCTACATTTCAGCCAACCATTTCATTATGTCGGTGCAAACATGTTGTCTTGATATCCAGTGAAACCCCTCGAGACCAGACCCTATCTAAACCGGAATTCTCTCAAAAGAAGACATTTTCCAAAGTCCTGTGATTTTCTGCAGCTTTTAACACTAAAGTTTATCTCTCTAAATGGGAAACCTCTCTAAACTAAACACCCAGGTTTTATGCCAGAGGGTAAAATTGGTATGCGCCATACCCAAATATTTTTGCTGATTTTTTTATTATTATTTTTTTACGTTAACTTTTTGACAAAATTAATTACTCTTTATCATTACTGTATGATTATCTTAACCCTAACCCTAAACTTAATCTATTTTCTTTCTGGGGGAGGCCCCCATACCCCTTATTGACTGGTTGCATTCAATTCCATAGCGCCATACCCAAACATTTCTTTCTGGCAAAAACACTGACACCAGATGAATAATTCAGTTTCAAACCCTTTATTTAGTGCAATTTGTACCTCAGAAAACCAGACTATCAGACCATTGTCTATCATTATGGTGCCAATTATTTGTTTTGTTTATTTTCACTTCGCCATTTTCAGCCAAATTACTTGACAGCGAACATGGCCGATGCAATATACACATGCTCAGATAGCCATTAGATGTGTAATCACCATTACATATGACTGAGTACAGTTGACAAATAACAATTAAGCAATTAAAGATCCAAGTGACAGCTTTGATATCCATAACAAACATATTTATAGTTTAAGGATCCACAAAACAATGAATTTAATCCACTGTCTTTCTGTTTGATATTGTTTTAAAACCGTTATTTGGCAAAGTAAAGAGTAGGCAAAAGTAATGTTGGCTTTTCGGTGTTGAAAAGATGTAGGTAGCATTTCATTGCTTTATTGATTTTTAATATGACACGTCCAGCTAAACTTCGCCATATTGAACTATCAGTTGATGATAAACTTAAAATCATTAAAAAAAAATTAAAAGTATATAAGCAAACATTAAAATATCTTAAATGTTCTTTATTGGATTATTAACTGTTGGATTAATCTTCAATATATATATACTCTTCAAAAAAAGAAACGCAAAAGGGTACAAATGGGTTATAACTCCGATTTTATGTTTCCTACCGGTTCATGCTTTGTGAATATAAGGTCATTGCATGTCCCAAACACATTCCCACGGTTACATTCGATAAAACGCAGCTACTGTACAATAAAGTTCCAAAATGTGAATATTCGCAAAAACGCAGCCACGTGCAAACCATGTCACCACTGCACGTGCGTTGTCTGCACGTGCAACATGAACACCGACAGTATAAAAGTGCAGGGTGTTCGCTTGCCTGGCCTCTGTATCTGGCCGACAGTTGACAATCCAGGACATGCCACGTCTCAGTGAACCGCAGAGAAACAATGCCATCGGCCGACTAGACGCAGGCGAATCCAGAACGGCCGTTGCCAGGGCATTCCATGTGTCCCCCAAGCACCATCTCCAGACTGTGGGACCGTTACCAGCAACATGGATCAACACGTGACCTCCCTAGATCCGGTCGACCACGGGTCACTACCCCCGGGCAGGACCGCTACATCCGGGTACGCCACCTTCGGGAACGATTGACTACTGCCACCTCCACAGCCGCAGCAATACCAGGTTTGCGCAGGATATCCGACCAGACCATACGGAACCGCCTACGTGAGGTAGGAATTCGTGCCAGACGTCCAGTTCGAGGTGTCATCTTAACACCACAACACCGTCGACTCCGACTGCAGTGGTGCCAGATTCATCGACAATGGCCTCAACTGCGATGGAGACAGGGTGTGGTTCAGTGACGAGTCCCGATTTCTGCTCTGACGTCATGATGGAAGATGTCGCGTGTATAGGCGTCGTGGTGAACGTTATGCGGCAAACTGCGTGCAGGAAGTGGACAGATTCGGCGGGGGTATTGTCATGGTGTGGGCAGCCATCTCACACACTGGCAGAACTGACCTGGTCCACGTGCAGGGCAACCTGAATGCACAGAGCTACATTGACCAGATCCTCCGGCCACACATCGTTCCAGTTATGGCCAACGCCAACGCAGTGTTCCAACATGACAACGCCAGGCCTCACACAGCACGTCTCACAACGGCTTTCCTACAGAACAACAACATTAATGTCCTTCCTTGGCCATCGACATCACCGGATTTGAACCCAATTGAGCATCTATGGGACGAGTTGGACCGACGCCTCCGACAGCGACAACCACAGCCCCAGACCCTGCCCGAGCTGGCAGCAGCCTTGCAGGCCGAGTGGACCACCATCCCCCGGGACGTCATCCGTACTCTGGTTGCTTCAATGGGCAGGCGGTGCCAGGCAGTTGTCAACACACGCGGAGGCCACACCCGGTATTGACTCCAGATGACCTTGACCTTGGTGGTGTGTCCTATCACTTACTCACAATGGACTAGAGTGAATTGTGAACAATCCTGCAACATTTGGTAATTATCGGACTCACCATTCAATAATTAAATCAATTCTCCAAATGTTACGACAATGTGGTTTTGCGTTTCTTCTTTTGAAGAGTATATATAAAGCCGAATATGAATAGGACACTAGCAAAAACAAACGACAAGAGTACAACAAAAAGTTTTGTATCAATGCAAACCCCTGGAAATCGGACAAAATTCTTGATCCCATGGATGTCCAATTTAGAGAAGTTTCACTGTATACTGAACTTCACTGAAAACACACCTGTTAGATTTATAGTTGTTAAAATGATACGAGAAGAAAAGAATATGTTTAACCAATTTGGTATAACGATGTCTTCTGGTTGGAAATAACTCAAAAATGTATATAAGGGTTACAGTTATCGCGTGTTTAGTATAGATATATATATATATATACATATACATATACATATACATATACATATACATATATATATATACCGCTTGAAAATACAGTCTATTTTGATTCCGAGGGGCGGGAAGTAGCCCAGTGGTAAAGAACTCGCCTGATGCACAGTTGTTCTAGGATCAGTCCTCATTGGTGGGCCCATTGGGCGATTTCTTGTTCCAGCCAGAGCACCACGACTGGTATATATCAAAGGCTGTGGTAATTGCTATCCTGTCTGTGGAATGGTGCATATAAACGAATCTTAAGATCCTTTGCTGCTAATGAAAACATCAGGTTTCCTCTCTTAAATGTATAATTCAAAATTACCAAATGTTTGACATCCAATAGCCGACGTTGATTTATTAAGCAAAACAAAGCTTTAACTATTTTGATTCTGTTAATAACAACACACAAGTATGTTATATCTGTGCTTCCAGGTATTTTTGCATTTTCCGTCTTTTCAAGTGTAAAAGAAAAAGAACAAAACTTGGTGCAAGCATCAATAGCAATTTTATTGCAATAAATCAAATATAATATGAACAACAGTGAAATAAGACTATTTGTTCCATAAGTAAAATAATGTATATGATACTAATAACAAATGTGATGGATAAAAAATATACAAGGATACTAAAGTAAAACTTTTTACTTGAGGGATCTTGATATATGAACATTTTAATTTGACTTCAATCACTAATTTTCCCCGATAATGTTGATTAATTTTTAATTTTGAACTATCTGAATAATCTGTTACTTGAATGAATTGTTTGCATAATCTTTTTATACAGTGCCACATGAGAAATGACACACTAATTCACAGGAATTTCTGAATACAGGTAATTATTTTGGGGACAACTGCAACACTACTTTTAAAATTAATGTTTCCCGTAGTATCTTTACAAAAAACATTTTTGCATATTTGATATATGTATGTATACATATTTTATCAGCAACAAATTATTGATTTTTTTTTTTTTTTACAAATATTGTAACATTATTTTGATTTATTCTATTGTTGATTACTGATTAACTAAAATGACAAATAAAAAATAATTTCTTCCAACAAAATGTATTGTCATACAAACTGGCAAAACAAATGTATAATCATACATAACTTCGTCAAATGTTTTAGGTTTCTGTATTGCTTATTGTGCTCCAATGGTGTAATTAAAACCAAACAAACTAGTTTTAACTATTTCCACAGCAACACATTTTTCTTAATTCTGTTTGATAAACTCCATTATTTTTTCCACTAATTTTACTTCTAACAAATATATAAAAAGACAGTATTGTGCAAACATATATAACAAAAAACAAACAAAAAAAACTATAAAATTGTTTCATGTTGAATTTTGTCAATTTGTCAATTTAATTTTCTTTTGATATTAATGAAATTCGGTAACAACTAGAATGTAGTCACATGTTCAGTGTGTGGTAAAATTTAACCAAGATGAAATAATGAAGATACGGTAAACATGCGACCTCAATATTGTTGGATTAACCAGTACACAGTTCCTGGTATTACTTGAAACAATTTAAAACATAAAAAACATTTTTTAGAACCCCAAATACAACATTAAGTCTGAGATATGTACATATTGCATAGTTACCCAACACTTTCTATTAACTTGAAAAAGTATTTTTATTTAAAAAAAAAAAAAGAAGATATTTATAATTAAATGTAAAAACAAGCTAGTATGAAAATACTACAACTATATAGGACGGTGAATATTTAAAAAAAATATATAATTTCAGACCAACGACATACAAAATGTGAAATCTTTATTCTTACAGCACAATTGACAGAAAGTGTAATATTTTAACAGCAAACATTTTATTTATAACTACTTATTTCACCACAGTTTAAACAATTAGATATTACAACACACAGTAACAGTTACTTTTTCAAATCTGCTCCAGAATTGACCGCTAGGGAGGAGTGAAATTGGTATGTGGGGGTGGGGGTAGGTGGGCAGATTCATGTTATTCTTCCCTTCTTTTTTTCTCTTTTTTTTTTGGGGGGGGGGGGGGTGTAAATATACACAGCACCCACAAAATATGTCGTTTTTTTAATTCCAACCAACAAATACATGAAAAATACAACGGACCCACTAGGTATAAAATAATGAAAGTACTAACCCACACCCACCCCACCGCCACCCTAAGTGATAATTTCTAGAACAGCTCCTCAGTAACTGTACAAATGTATCAATGCACCATGAAACATCAAATGTTAAACTGGTTTAACACTATGAAAACAGTTGTTCACATGCTTGAAAATACATTTTTCTCTAAAGCTTTCACAATCAGCATTGATGTTTATCGGTACAGGCCATTAAACATAGACCTGATATCTACAGGTTTTCACATGGGACTGTGACGCATCAGACCGGTATAGACCTTCAATGCAGCTGTGACACCACATACCTATGGGACATTTAAAGATTTAAAGACAAATTTTCCAATCAATGAAAATATTTGTTTAAAATGTCTTTGTACACACTCGTGGTTTATTTATTAAAGCCATATGAAATTAATGAAACATTTGGTAATTATGTTCAAACTCATTATATAAACTTTGTACAGCACACAGTTGTAAAATTTTCTATTCATCTAAGAAATCTAAATTATGATAATGTAGACTGGCTTGGGGTTTTTCAGTGGGGTTTTTTTGTTTAGTTTTTTTTACAAAATATCTTATCGAAGTTTCAGTAAGCATGTTAAAATTCAATGTCATACATATAATTTAGAGCTGGGCAGTATATACCGTTTGGTATTCGTATTGGTTTCATGTCAGTACCGATTTAATACCGTACCGAGCAAATTTCAAAATACCAAAATTTCGGTATTGAAAAACTATTTCCCATCATTTAGTAAAACGCTAACAATATTACTGAGTGATGAATGCAAAATGGTTTGGGTATAAATCAGAAGAGAGCCTTGTGTATGGAATTTAATTTTATTTAGATAAAATTAGCGGGTGAACCTTAACACAGGCATGCATTTAAAGCAGCATATACCGAAAATACTGCTTGATATCGGTATCAGTATTGATATTGCGTCAATACCGAATACCATAATGATACCGAGGTAAATCACCCCCAAAATACTGATATCGACACCCAACCTCAAGTTTCAATACTGCCCAGCTCTAATGTAACTATATGTACATACAAAGCCAAAGACATTTATGACACCCAGAACCAATGGGGAATCGGGTATATCAGCTGACCCACTCCCAGTGAACCATAAAGCATTTTGTTCTGTATTTGTCAACACAAAACTGGACCTCAAACATAGCAAAAAATAAGCTGAATGGACTTATTAAGTTCTTGGAACATGTTTCAGTGTACACATGTAAAATGTATTGAAATGTTAAGATGAACACAAAACATAGTGACCTTTACACAGTGTTTGACAAATGTTTGAGAAAGTCACTATAGCCCTCACAGAAGCTTTGGCTAGTGCCCTATGTATTATAGTAACACAGTTGATAATTTCCTCTAGCTCAGACCAAACATTCACTAGCCAGACCGAGGATTTTTCAAACCCTGCTTTACGTGTCTGCAATTCCAAAAGGTTCACTGTGGTGGTGGGAGAGAACACACCCTTTGGTTCAGTCTGGTTATGGGCCTTACATAAATGAAATATTAAAGCATTTACAACAGCTTAGTAAATATAAATTGGTACATGATAGAATGTAGTAATATAACATAATAACATTAATACATACATGACAATATCACAACACTGTTCAATCATATAAAAAAAAACCAAAAAAAACCCCATAGTATTAATTATTAGAAAAAAAATCTATGTAAAAACAGCAAAGCCAAAAGAACATCTAAATTATTGCCAAAGAAATAACAATTTGATTTTTTTCAACAAATGCATAAAACTTGGAATGATTTGATTTTGTTTTCAACAAATGCATAAAAATTTGGGAATGTATTAAATTGTTTAATTACTTATGCATCATTATTTACCTTTATCACATTATGCAACTAGAGTATACAAACCTCGTTGTGTAATACTTAGGCCATTTTAAACGATTCTTTAAAAAAAAACACCAACAAATTGAATTCTTTCCAACTGTCGGTACACACAAACATTATTCTTTCCGGAACACACATATAACATAAAATAGATAGGAATGTATACACGTTTGTCACAGATGTTGCCAAACAACTTTAACATAAAGGATAGTATCAAAAAGATCAGAAAAAAATAAAGCCATACATATATAATTTATTACCATACCTATATAATGATAACAATACACGCTGAAACAACTGACTATTCACTGACTATTCACAACCATAAATATAATAAGTAAAATAAAATAAAATAAAATAAAATAAAAATGAAGCTCTCAAGAGCCAAGATATCACTTGTATTTCATCAGGGCTTCTAGATTATGGTAGCCCCACTCCCAAGGCTAGTGATATTCAGTGTTGGGCTAGTAAATAACTACTATTTCCATGCCCGACGGCTAGTGAATGTTTTTGGGTCAAATGTTATAGTCAAGTTATTTTGTAAATATGAATGTCCTGCCCTCACCCCAAGCCTCCAATGTTAGTGTTTTAAGTTCTATCTTCCTCTTTAGGTGACATATCTGATTATTACTGTTATTTAGGAAAATTGTATTAACTTAAACTAAGTAGGGCTAGTGAATTTTTAATCACGGCTAGTAAATTTAAAAAAATCACTGATCCTACGGCTACTGGATTTTATAAAAATTCTAGAAGCCCTGATTTCATGTAACTAACACATGTGCAGTAGCTGTAACAGCACTACCGTGCTGCTACCTAATTTCAAAGCAATATAATACCAATATACATTGTATATATAGCATTGTGTACATGTAGCAATCATATTTCAATTGACATCTGTCATTGTGAAATAAAACCACAATTTTTTTTTTTTTTAATAATAATATATGAGAAAGAAAAAAACCCCACCTATATTAAATAGTTCATACACAAAACTAAATTTCTGGAGGTGGGGTGAGAATGATGAGATAACAAAAGTTGTCATATGCCATGAGTGAATTTTTGTATTTGGGGAGATTCAACAATTACACAACATGAAACAGAGTAATTCTTAAAACCCCATCCTCCTATAATGATGCCATTTTAATTGTATTTTATAAATATAAAGTTTAATACATTCCATAACCACCATCACCACTCAAGCATTATATAATTATTGTTAAACAGTCCTTAATGGGTATAATACACATAAAACCCCAGCTTTTATTGTGTTAAATGTTGTAGAACAATTACCTGTACCAAAACAGGCTATATAGAAGAACTTCTATTAGATGATGTATCTATTCTCTAAATAACATCTGTATGTTAAATCTTAGTCCGCCCCAGACCCAACAACTGAAAATGTCAGAAGCTGAACCCGTAGCAGCCTTAAATAATTTAGATATACATATGATGAACAAAGAGAACACTCATCTTATATCCTGTTTAACAAAACCACTAGAGCACATTGATTTATTAATCATCAGCTATTGGCTGTCAAACATTTGGTAATTTTGACATATAGTCTTGGAGAGGAAACCTGCTACATTTTTCCATTAGCAGCAAGGTATCTTTTATATGCACCAACCCACAGACAGGATAGCATATTCCACGGCCTTTGACATACCAGTCGTGGTGCACCGGCTAGAGTGAAGGAATGCTTCATTTAACGATGTACTAAACACATTTTAATTACGGTTATATTACGTCAGTCTCAAAAATATGATTAAGGACCACACAGATAATGAGAGAGAAAACCCACAGCTGCAATGGGCTACTCTTTCCAATTAGCAGCAAGGAATCTTTTATATGCAGCATCCCACAGACAGGATAATACGGGACATACCATGGCCATTGGTAGCCTACACAAGTTTTGGAGTGTTGGCCTGAATAAGAAATAGCCCAATGGGCCTACTGACAAGTCACAACATGTGCTAATCTCAGCCTGCCAGTATAGAAATATAAAGGAATTGGCAAGCCTTGCAGAATTTCTATTTTTACCTTCACAGGTCGTATGTCATATCCTATGTCATTAACAGGATATTCTCTGTGTATTGATTTAGTAAACATACATATCACTGCTTTGAATACATTTTATATCCTCTAGACTCTTAGTATTATTTGGGGCTGGACGTAGCCCTGTGGTAAAGCGTTCGCTTGATGCGCGGTCAGTCTAAGATCGGTGGACCCATTGGGCTATTTCTCATTCCAGCCAGTGCTCCACAACTGGTGTAACAAAGGCTGTTGTATGTACTATCCTGTCTGTGGGATGGTGCATATAAAAGATGCCTTACTGCTAATCGGAAAGAGTAGCCTATGAAGTGGCGACAGCAGGTTTCCTCTCTCAATATCTGTCCGACGCCATATAATTGTAAATAAAATGTGTTGAGTGCATTGTTACATAAAGCATTTCCTTCCTTCCTTCTTTAATATTATTTTGATATGTTAATGGCTTTGTTGTTTTGATTTACACTAATGAGATTATTTAACTGAACCAGATCCATGGCAAGACAGTGTTGTCTTGAAATGTTCTGTTCTTAGATCCATTCCCAACACTATAAAACAATACATCAACATCATTGATAATATAAACATAATGATGCTACATTGCACTATAGAAAATACAATACAAAACAAAATTTGTTTTAACACATTAAAAAAAAAAGTTATTTTAAAAAATCACAAGTTTTCAGTTTACGAGGTAATGTCCTATAATTCTGGAATGTTGGATTTCATTTAAGTTATAGGTATTTAGTTTTAACTAATCAATTTTAGAAGTACAATTTGACAGTAGTTTAGGGATTATTCTTCTTTTCATCATATTCATGAATGCACTTTTTATATAACCCTCCCATAGCCCACTGTTTACATTTGAAAACAAAATTGTATTTTTCCATATTAAAATACAAAAAAGACGACAATTTATATGCAAAAATATCACTATGTTCAGATTTTTTATTTTGATATTTTCAGTTTGCAAAATCATGAGAGTACACTGCATATTCTGTTTATATTTACAATATTTTCTATTTTTATTTAGCATATTATATAACGAATAAAAAGGTACAATTAATATTTTTCAATGACTACATACAAAAGCATATTATATTTAAAATGTGTATATCCCCCACCTCCAGTTTTCTGTATCCATTTGCCTGCTCATAAAAACCATAGGATACATGTCTTTGTGTTACATTACCAATATTTGTTTTTGATATTATTTAATTAATGTATGTTTCAGCCAAAAAGAAATTTTTGGGTATGGCACTATGAAATTGAATATTTACAATATGGGTTACACATAGGGGGTATGCAACCCAGAAAGATGGGTTTTGTTAAAAAGGGTTAAGAAAAGTTAAAATAAAAAATTAATGTTGTCAAAAAGTTAACTTAAAAAATAAAATTTGGGTATGGCGCCATACCTGTTTTACCCTCTGGCAGAAACCCTCGTAATAGCAATATGTCAGCTGTATTCATTCATTAACTCGAGCATATACAATAAAACACTACAAATAGGACATAGGTGACAATAATCTTTTTTTAATGTTCCTGAGGTTATGTTACAAAAATCTTCAGGTTAAAACTGTTTTGGATTAAAAAGTAAAACCTATCTTACAAAGTGAAGAGCTACAATTAAACATCATTTGACACACACACAGTAGAAGAAACGAAGAAGCATATGGTCTAGAAAATGAAACAGCTGGCCTTTATTACAATCCTTGCTGAGGAGATAAGAAACCCATACAATATGTTGTTACCATGGTCGAGATAAATAAGACATGGGTTAGTGTTTATAAAACATTTTCTGGACTGAATACTTTAATTTAAATTATTGAATATAAACCGCATGCAATTAATTCTTATAAAGCAGAATTTACAAAGCCTGCTTTTTTAAAATGCAGGTGTTAAGCATTATAAATATAGGTAGTTACATGTATACTCAGGAACGATATCTGAATTGAGATGTGCACAAGCTATATTTTTAGCTTTATTTCTATAAAACGGGACCAAAGAGACATAGATTTTCATCCTCAAGTGGGGACACTGGACCTTCTCCCACTGGTTCCTATGAGCCTGATACTTTAGAAAACCCCCAAAACAGGCTTCATAACTCCAGTACGTAGTGCCCAAACTCCAGTTTAAGTATGACAAAACGTTTTATGCTTGAACCTGAGTTAGATATAGGCATGTTAAAAGAGTATCTTAATCTACCCATCTAAAGAATGTGGATTAACAAAAGAGAAGTCTTCCATTTCCAATAATTTATGAATGTATATTCACAGCATGCCCTATTTACCTACATGAATATTCATTAGCGTAGCCGCGATGTTATACTGGGGGGCCATCCACACTGTCTACAAGTCATCATTTCAGGCAACATGCAAATAGAGGTGTGATGATCCTCCCCTTAGCTATGTCAAGGTGAATATTACAGATAAATGGAAGAATGTAAATAATTAAATATATACACAAAAGTATTAAACCTAGGAACTATACAACATCACATGGAGGCTGGTAAAATAACAAGATTATTACAACATTAAATATAGTTTAAAAACAATAAGAAAGCACCAGTGTTTGACAGATTGATAATTACAACATGTCAAAAAAAAGTGGATAACAGTTTGTTTTTACAGTGGTTAATAATACCCAGCTAAAAAAACAACAACAAACAAACAAACAATGCCAGCTAAAAAAAACATGATTTCTTGTAACCTTAAAAATATATTTAATTTTTTATACCAAGATTTAAAGGTTTTATATTTATTCTGATCATACAAAAAATGTGCAAGACTGTTTTTACATAAAATAATTAATACATGGGTTTTTTTGTGGGATGGTTAAATTTAGGTTAGTAAATGGGGGAATCCGGGTCCTCTGGGACTTCCATATGTATCTGCCATTGACTATATGTCTATCTAAAATGTATAGGTGTATCTCAGTGACTTTCAGTTTCTTGTTATTCAACACTGCAGTTCAGCACTAACCACAGACTGTTGTTCTTAAACATTCTATAAACCAGGCAAGAATTAAAGCTTTAGCAAGTACAAGATATCTTATTATTAGGGTACAGAAACTGGTGTACAAAAGCTTGGCTTAGCATACAAAGCATTTAAGCAACTATCTACCAAGAATATCTGGCTAAAAATGAAACGTTAAAATACATGGCTCAGTCTATATTGGTTTTAGTTTCTGCCAGTTTCCAGGCTAGTCTTGAAATTGGTGGCATCTTGGCACTACTAACACCTGACAGTGTTCTTAAGTAACTTTGTAATGGTACATGGGCAAGCGTAGCAAAATAAATTGTACAGTTTTAGTTGAGGACAAATTAATAAAATAATATTTGTTAATTTTCAAATAGGTTCCTATGGTCTTACAACAACAACAAAAAAGGTTGCCGAAGATGTATGGTAGTTAAATTATTTGTGGTTTTCATAATACATTTCCAACTTTTACCATATAATACATTGATGCACTATACATCAAAACATTATGTTCTGTGTTTTAACAAAACAAAATTTACTCTCATCATATTTGGTGGAAAATCAAAATGATTTACAAAATATTTTATCTCAAAGATCAATAATTTTCATATAAGATAAAATAGCCCCTGGTCTTAAGCAAATAGCAAATGTGCCCTATATTGTTCACAGACCAAGTGGCTGTTTTCAGCTTTGGTTTGTAAAAGTTTTTTCTACCCATGAAAGAGCATAAGCATGTGTATATGAAAATGAACAACTGCATAAATTGGCTACTGGCGGAGGAATCCCTGCTCAATGACTTGTTTGAAAATTAATTAATATATCCAAAA